>NW_001865051.1:606727-637554 GCF_000002865.3 Monosiga brevicollis MX1
CGATCGCCCGATGTCACTCACACACACACACACACACACACACACACACACACACACACACACACACACACACACACACGCACACACACACACACACATTTTAAGAATCGATCCGTTAGTGCAGAGCGGAGGTGCAAGCTTTGACTGACGTCCCAGCAGGTCAGGCGGATCTCGCAGCTGATGGCGAGTAACTCTTTGTGTTTTGTCTCACCTGGCTGCGGTGGGATATGGCCCGACCGCACCATCAAAACAGAATGACTGTGCTATGGGGTCTACTCGCATTGACAGCGCTTGGCGCTGCGTACGATGTGCAAATGCGCGGCTCCTTTGGCGAAACTCCCGCTGCCCAGCCCATTCAGATCAATGGCATCTTCCCGGGCCTGACTGCAACTGCCGCCTCGGGGCCAACCCGCTCAGAGTGCGGCACAGGCGCGCTCATGCCCTGGGCTGACAACCTCTACATGGTGGGATCGCTCCACGTGCCTCTCCTCGCCTTTCCTTCTGAGCTCTGCAGCAACCCTTCTCCTCACTTGGCGCCCATCGCCGCCGGCCGCAGGTGTCATACCTGTCGGTACCCGATGGTGGATCCGGCACGGGCTTGTACTGCATCCACCCAAACATGACCATGTCGCTTGTAGCTCCCCACAACTCGACCTACGCCAATCGCATGATCCATGTGCAATCCGACTCGGTTCGTGCCCAAAGCGCCGATCCTTGATGGCATCCCTTCTCGCGCTTTCTCCACTACTTCCTCCCGTCGGCCGCGGGCACGCATCTCAGGTGCTGCTATGGTCGTCGTAGATTATCATTGGCATGTGGGCCATTGATGTACATGGCAAGCCCCGCGAATTTTCCAGCCTGGCCAAGGTGCGCATCGGCGCCTCGGCGGTTCACCTGACCGATCCTGACAACAAGGTACGATCGATTGTTCGACATGCCACTCCCTCGACTCATTTGCACACCTTGTATGCCGGTTCTGTGCCTACTTCCATCCACAAATGCACTGGACCTCTGACCCAACTTCTTTGCGGGTTCCTCAATGCATTCCTATGTGCAGGTGTACATGCTGAGCATGGATGGCCCTCTCTACGAATGCGACGTCCATCGCATGAATTGCACCCAGCTGTTTGATTTGGTTGCTGAGCTGAACATCCCCAAAAGTGAGGGTGAACAGCCCCACTTCAAGGCGGCCCACAGCATGGCCGGCAAGCTCTACGTCGCCACGAACACCTTTGAAGAGAATGACTACCTGGGCGTGCGCCACGGTGGGCGCCTTGCTAGCTGGAGTGGGCCTGGTACCAACTGGACAATTCTCGAGTCGTACGTTCCTACCTTCTGCTTGTCCCCTCCATCACCAACGTCCCTGGTGCTCCATATAGCTGCTGCTCACCTCTCTGTTGCTACACTTTGCGTTGTTGCTCTATTGTTTGTTCGTTTGTCGATCTCTTTGCTTCCTCAACAAAGGACCGCGTTCGTTGAGGTGACGGGTCGCTCCAACTTTGGCCGGGTGGTCTATGCCCTGGGCTGGGATAAGCGCAGCGCCATCCTCAAGGTTCTTGACAACGGTGACGGCGCTGACCCTTCCATCGACACCAACTGGCAGACCTACCGCCTGCCCAAGGCCTCCCATGCCTACGAGTAAGTGATGGGCGAGGAGCCGTCACGTGCTTCTGCTCTCGTCTGAAGCACCCCTCCCCCCAGATACTTGGTGCGCCTTTCCCGCTCACGCATGTATGCAACCCATATTGTGGATATCGCGGTAACCCAGTCACCTTTGGCAGACCGAGTGGCCCCGCATCCGTGAGGTGGAGACGGAGCGCTACTTGGTAGACATGCACGGCATGTTCTACGAACTCTCTCCTCTTGGCTGGGCAGGATCCACGTGGGGCGTCCGTCCCGTATCCCAGCACCTGCGCATGATTCCCGACTTTGCTGCGTGGCGCGGCATGTTGGTGCTTGGTGGCAACCAGGTCTCCTCTATCTTCGACAACAACATCATTACGGGCCAGGCTCAGTCTGGGCTGTGGTTTGGTAAAACCGATGACTTGTGGCAATTCGGCAAGCCCAAAGGCTGGGGTGGTCCTTGGCGCTACGATGCGGTGACCGCCAACGCGCCTTCAGACCCCTACCTGATGACCGGCTTTGATCACATGGTGGCCCATGTGCGCGTGGAGGAGGCCAAGGGCGAGGTTGACGTCACCGTTCAAATTGATTTCACAGGCATTGCCGGCCACATGAACGAGGCCTGGTCCAACTACACCACGTTGACCGGTATGACGGCAGGTTCGTACAAGTACGTTGTCTTTGAAGCTGGATTCTCGGCGCACTGGGTCCGCTTCGTCACGGATGCGGATGCTACCATGACCGCCTACCTCCACTACTCGTGAGCTGGCTCAAAAAAACTCGGCCTCGTGAGCATGCATTGCTTGAATCGAACCAGTGATTCTTCAAAGGCGTGTGCCAAAAGTGCTGCACATATCGCGATGCCCTCGGATCGATCAAGGCACGCTGCAATGCAGTGCGAGCAATGGCATTTACCGTTGGTACGAGTCAAAAGGCTGAACGAGGGAAGCAAGAAAGGTACAGAGAAGGAAGGGAATTGAACCCAGCTGGCACGAGGTGTCGATTGGTTTGAATCTGGAAGGAGGAGGCAACAAGCAGGACCTCAACCTGAAGCGCAACCGATTCCCGCAGCAGAGCAGTGGTGCTGTGATCGTGGCAAATTTAAAAGGCCTTGTTCTCCACGAAGCGGGTCACCATGTCCTTGACGGAACGACCCTGATCGAAGGGAGCAATATGGCCAGCGCCACGGACCACCACCTGCGTAAAGTTCTTGTAGCTGCGCGCGTAGCTGAAGATGAAGACAAAGCGGAAGGCAGGTCGTCAAGGAAGTGGGAATGAGTATCGAAGTGGAGTCAAAAGGCCTGGCGTCGATAACACAAAAGCCAGGTGTAGAACACGGCGAAACGAAGGGCTTACCCGGCAACCTGCTCGTCGGCAGCCTCGACCTTCCAGACAGTGCGATCAGCAGCCGCAAAGCCCTTGCTACCCGACCTGGTGGCAAGACGCATATTAAAACCCGGGCATGAGAGGGGAGGGCTCGTGCCAACCACCCAACCTCGAAGGCAGCCGCAGTCAGCAACATGGGAGGGTGGACAACAAGTTCTGCTGGTAAGTACATACCAGTTGAGGTGGGGAATATATTGCTCAGTGAGGGGAACACCAACAATCAGGTCAAGCTGGCCGTTGTACAAGAGAACCTTGTAGTTCTCCATCAACAGCTCGAGCTCAGGCTGGTACGAGTCCATGACCTGTGACGCGGGCAGAAGCGTAAAGCCAACAGCAGCAGCAAAGGGGATTAATGGCCTGACAAGTGGGTTGAAGGGGTAAGGCCCTGAGTCAAGATGGCAGCGAGCACCCACGTCGTTGATCAAATGCATCTCACACTCCAGACCGCTGTTCAGCGTAGCGTTGCCCACATGGATATCATCGCGGTGACTGTGACAAGCATGGGCAAGCATGGGTTGGCGTCCACGGAAGACAGGAAGACCACAAGGCAGCGAGTCGTGAGTGTGGCAGGCAAAGAAAGCAACGTCAACGGCTTGCCGGAACTTTGGCCAGCAAAAGGCAAGATCAAAGGGTTGGAGCGCCGTTTAACGCACGCTTGGAGGAAGGCCGAGTAGTAGCCAAACGAAACGGGGCCATCGGTGCGCAGAAAGTTGTCGTAGTCCCTATTGAATTCCACAACCAACGGTAGTGATAGTCATAAGGGAAATGGATCATGAGGCTTCTTGTGAGCGAGGCCTGGTACTGCGAGGCCCGTTGGTAACATACGTGCAGCCCGTGAGGTTGTAAAAGTAGGTGGCATACGGCCACACATCGCCGTTGAGCATCAGATCCCAGACGTCAAAGGCAGCCTGTGACCGTGCAAATGACAATGAGTGGCCCGCCAGAATAAGCCAGACAGCGAGCAGCAGATGCTTGAGCGCGGACGGACAAACCTTGTAATCACCGGCAGTGATGTAGTTGATGGCCTGAAGGCTGTACTCTTCGAGTTGCTGCAATCGGATAAGAACAAAATGTGGGCGTGCCCACAATGGGGTGAGCGTACGCGCTGATGTATTCTCGTCTGCACACGCAGTCAAGGTACTGACCGCAGTCTGAACATCATCGGCGAGGCCAAGGTTGAACATGAGGCCGGGAATGGCCTGCATTTGCAGGTGAGGCACGGTCCAGCCATCACCGATGGAAACACCCTGCGACGTGTTGACCCGACATTAGTTCGCCGTGCTCTGCCAAGGCTTGAGGTCAAAGTCATCATCAGGTCCTGGGACGACACCGGAAAGCACGGGGGTTGAGACAAACCTTGAGAGGAATCTCGGGCTTTTGGCCGGCCTTGTTCTGGTTGTGCACGTAGGCACCAAAGGCCGGGATATAGTGACCTATGGCAGGGCGGAGCAGGCAAGTTAGAGACGACGGGCAGAGCTGATATGGAGGTCGTCAAGTATAGAAAGGCAAAGTCAACTTCAACGCAAAGAGAAGAAGAGTTAACTTGCCGGCATAGGATTCGCCCGTGATGTACAAGTCATTCTTGAGCTCCGAGGGGAAGACTTGATAAAAGGCCTGGAGGCAGCTGTACAAGTCCTCGGCCGCATCGACGCGCGAGTTGGTGGCCCAGCCATTCTATGGTAGCATTGCATCCATAGTCAAACTCAGTGGGGTTGTTTCCAAACAAAATGGGGGTCATCAGTAAAGACCATGGAGACTGTGCCGTGACCGACCTTGGCGGTAAAGCTGAAGCCAGCGCCAACAGGGTTGTCGATGAAGAGCAGGCTGTACTCCTCGTTCCAGGTGGTGTTGCTGTGTTTGGACGCCGGCCAAGGAAGATCAAGGAAAGACTCAAGATCAGAAGTGGACAGGGAGATGAGCGACATGGTCAAGGAGCAGGGCGGAATCACAAAAATCGAACCGGGGCTCAAGCTGCTGGTTGGCGTTGATGCTGAAAGGACCAATCTCCGAGAAGAGACCAAAAGTGGAAGCACCGCCGGGGCCACCTGGAAGCGCACAGGGGATGCCGGGCGTAAGCTGCAAAGTATCAACACTCAAAAGGACAGAGTGGCACCCTCGCGCGCAGAGGTTGAATGCGCTGAACAGACCTTGGAGCCAGATCAGGAGGGGAGCGTTCTTGTTGCCGTTCAGGGCAGGGAAGTACCAGACAAAGAGGCTGTTACCCTTGGTCTGGTTGACCTCAAGAAAGCCGGCGTAGGAGGTAAGGTTGCCCAGGTTGGTCTTGGCGAGGTTTCTAGCCAAGTATGCAAGCACATCAGTGTCCACGGCCGCCTTTGTGGAGGAAGACGGGCAGGCGGGCGATCAAACGTACTGGGCAGCAAGGTGGCCCTGCTCCTTGGCCACGTGGTTCATGATGAGCGCCGGGTTCTTGGCCGGCAAAACCTCAGCCTCTTCAAACCCACGGGCATAGAGAGAGCGCAGAGCTGTGGCCGAAGCCAGCAGGGCCAAAGCGGCCACCAGCATGAAGGTCTTGGCCATGACTGCGGTCGTCGAGTCAGCAGTCAAGAGCAAGAGCAGTTAAAAAAAAAAATGAGCGGCACACACAGAACACGCCGCAGAGGGTTCTTGTAGCTGATATTAACGTTAATGAAGTCATAAACACATTATATGTACGTGTTTCGTCGGGTTTATGCATTTACCAACGCATGGCTTTAGTTATTTCTTGTAGCTACTGTTTTGTTTTGTGTATATCTTATTGTGGTTTTCGCAGTAACAACGTCGGTTTGTGATGTTTACTAGCCCCCTTTGTCCGAGGGGGCATACTGTTGATAACATCAGTTGTCAACCTGCTAGCGCAGAGTGATGCGAGCTGACAAATCTTGGAGGAGCTCAGCAGCTGCGAAAATGTGAATAGCTGAAACGCTGATTTATACTGGTACAAGCATTGTAATTTCTTCAGACAGACGAGGTTTGTTATCATCACTGGTTTCGTCCTCTGGTAATCTTGACTGGATTCGCTACACGGAGTGGCGTCGGGCGGCGCGATGTGCGGCAAACGGCAGCTCCGGCTCCCGATGCGCGCTTTCCCGTACCCATGGATCGAGACCGCACCACTGGTCACAAGACAATGTTATGCCTTTGCCATCACCTGCTTTCTCTCCCTTTGCTGACCCGTCCTTTTTCCCGCAATGCTTAGCCGAGCCAGGCGGCCAAACTGTTCGCCATGTCGAACCCGCTCCCCAGCAAGCATGAGATCGAGACCCACAGGTGAGTCAAGCTTTGGCCCGGCACCGGTGCCAGTACCTGGTGGCCTCTGGGCATGGATCTCAATTTTTTTTTTTTTTTTTTTTTTTTTTTTTTCCATCCTCTCTTTTTCCGCCTCTCCCGTTTGGGCTACCTGATATGTCTGCTGCTTCAGCTCGGCTGCCGCGATCGGCCTTGCCGTCCTGGTCGCCGTGGCCATTGCTGATCTCGGCCTCATAGGTGTGCATAAGTCGCATCCACACGCTGGTAATGTGGGAAAGAGTGTCTCGCCTCACTCGCAATTGTTCTTGATTGCATCGCGTGGTGGCCGCATTGATTGTGCTTAGGCTTGGGTCGGCATCGAGCGTTCGCCAATGGCATCCTCGTACGCGGCTTCGTACGTACTCAGCTCACGGTGCTGGTGACCTACCTGTGGACTGCCGCACCAATTTTTTTTGTCCGCTTGCGCATCTCATCGTAGCCTGCCACCACCGCGCTACTTTGCGTGCTGGCGGAACCATAGTATCTGGCCTACTTTGTCCTCTTTGGTTATTTGATGCATTGGGTCGCGGATGACTTCAAGCAGCAAAAGCTTGCCTCTGGCGATTCCGGTTCGCTTTGCCAATACCTGACCACTGTTGGGCAGACCCCTCACTGAAGACACTCCTCCTTTTCACTTGAGATTCACCTTTTTTGGTCCCTTGCCACCTTGGATAGTGGTGTCCTTTCATTACCATCCGCTCTTCATGTCCATCGCCTGGCTGTTCTGTGCCGCTGAAGGTACGGATGACAGTCTTGACCACACCGCGCCTTTTTGATGATATGGCCCACTGCTCAATCGATCTGTCCGGTCCGTCATGCTAATGGCCTTGTTTCAGCGGCCATGGGCTTCAAAACTGCGCCCGTCGCCAATGCTGGACATGACAAGTCCAAAGTCAGTCGTTGCGCACGCTGCCGCTCTCTCAGCTCCTGGCCACGATGTGCGCTTCAGCCCAGCTCGCCTCAGCTCAAGCTGTGCTACTCTGTTCAAAACAGCTCTACCATGGCATCATGAACTTTTTGGCCTTTTTCCTTGCCGTTGTCGGTGTCTCCATCGTAAGACGCGGCGCGTGTCGTGCCACCCCTGTCGAGGCGTTTCGATCCTCACACATTGGCGGCTTCAACAACTATCTCATGACCCATTCATCTCCCAGGCCTTCAAGAACCATGCGGCCAAAAAAGTGGCCCACCTCGACTCGGTGCACTCGTGGCTAGGACTCCTAAGTACGCCATCAATGCCAGAAGAATGCAATCCCTGACCCCCCCTGTGCTGGGATTTTTGTTTCTGGCTGTTGTTGTTCTTGTTGCTCTTGATCTTGTTCTTCTTTTTTCTTGCTTGTTTGCTTGCTTGTTTGCACGCTTTTGGCCTGTAAACCCGTGCTAGACGCTTGTGGGTGTGTCTGCTGACCTCATCAACATGGCTTGCGGCTCCATACAGCTACCCTGTTGATGGCCTTTCAATTTTTCTCGGCGCTTTTCGTCTTTTTCATTTCAAATAACAAGACCTGGCGCCAGGTAGTGCCTGTTCCGAGGCCTGCGAACAGGCACCGCCTCTTCTTGCAACAACCTGACATGGTCAGCTCACCTTGCGCGTGCTTGCCCATAACAGCGGCTGCACTTTGGCCATCGCTATCTCGGTGCAGCCACCTTTATCACGGCCTGCTTTGTTATCACACTCGGCCTGCAAGAGTATAACTCGGGTGTACGTTGGATGCTAGCAGCGCAGCCGGTGGTCTTGGACTCAACTCCTTGCATGGCATCATGTTGTTAATGCACCCTCGCCCATTCGCCATGTTTTGGATTTTCTTTTGAGAGTCTTGATCGTCCAAATTCTTTGTCTCGTTACCTCTCATCCTTTCTGTGTGTGAAACTGCTTGCGCCTTGTAGACGGCCTACTCGACCTCGCGCCGTGTGGTGCAAAGCGCCACCTTGTGCGTGTGGCTTATCGCTTTGCACGTGATTGCCGGCGTAAGTGTGCTGTCTGCCATCGCTCTTTCGTACTGTGTCTGTGAAGCGCCGCTTGCTGACTCGCCCGTGCCTCGTGCAGCTTTTTTATCGTCCCAACGGCCACTAAGCTGCACGCCCGCTTGCACGTCTGAGCCTTGCACGCTGCCACTGATCAGGCGCGTTTGGACCCGTCATGCTCACGACGACAAGATACATTGTTTTCTCGTAATTGATCTTTTGAAAGAACGTTGACGGTACAGCCACACAAGGAAACAAACACCAAGCTTGCCAATCACAGCTGTGCTCGACAAGAACAACACTTTTTAGGCCCGAAGGCACAGCTATGGACCTGGATTGTGCAACACCCTGATCCCATCCAGTCATTTAGTGTGTGTGATTAATGGCCGGCCGCTTCTTCGGCGGCGAGAATGGCTTCCTCCAGCTTCTCCTGACCAAAAATCTACGCGCACCGAGCGAGAGGGAAGACCGGCATATTGCACGTGAATTGGGTCACCGCGCGATTGGCGACCGATCCAGCGACGCACGGTTTTGATTTGTGAGTGAAACTCATTAAACTTGAGAAACTCCTGCGGAATGCCGTCCATCAACAAGGCAAGTGAGCCCACGATCTGGCACGAGGCTAACAGGTCTGTGCGGTACAGTCCAATCCGGAGAACAGTGTGCCTCACCTCAAAGGTAGCCTTGGCCTCTGTCGTCGATCCTGCGCGATCCAGCTGATGCACACCGTGCTGCAGTCAAGGTCCAAAGAAACATGTGCATGGTTTGTGAAGCTGAGGCCAGGTGTCGCAGTAAGGCACGAAAAAAGCCATGATGTTCGGTTGCCACGTTCGGTTGCCACGTACCGGGGGATCGATGTGCCACGTGCGAAAGACCACTGTTTGATCAGAGTAGAAGGCCACTTGATGATAGTGCTTGGACGGCGGGGGTGCCTAACATGAAAGAGCAACGGTTGTGCGTCAACGCGTGCAGCCCTGGTGGTGTGTGATTCCCGATTGTTTACATGAACATTCTGTTGGACGGGTGGGTCTTGCCGCGCGAGATGGGGATGGTGGTCCCAGCCGTCTGGCTGCGTACGCACCTGTCCGCGCAGTTCAAAGATGAGCTCTGCTTTAGGAGGCATCCTCGTATGTTCCACGGCGACAGGACAGGTGGCACCTAGGCGATGACCCATCGAATGTCCAGCACCACAGCACTCATCAGGCTTTCTTTCATCAGAACCCGAGCGCCTTGCGCCCGCAGAGATGACGATGATGCGAAACATGAAGGAAGACAGCAAGACTGCCGAGGTGCTCCGATGCCGCAAGTTGTGCCCAAAGTAAAGCCTTGGGCTCCAACAATGCCAGCTGCCCCGTCGTGTCACAGCCCGGGCACCCTGGTCTCAAGCGTTGACTGTCATGAGACCCACAAACCTCAGAAGAAAATCCAATTCGTGATGAGATATCCGCGTATATGCGGTAGTTTGTGCAGATGAATATGGTAACGTTAAGGAAGTTTGTGCAGTCTTTGGTCGAGTTAAAGTTGTGGCTGTTTTCATTGGTATCCAAGCCCAAATGCACACACGCTCTGGCTCTTCCTCTTCCTCTATCTGTCTACATCTCTTCTCTACCTCTCCCTCTACCTCTCCCCCTACCTCTCTACCTCTCCCTCTCTCTACCTCTACCTCTCTCCACCTCGCTCCACCTCTTGCTTTTTTGCTTACTCCTACTTCTCGCCCCGCCCAAAAGGTCCAAGAGGAACGGAACAAACAGCCTCCATATTATTCTATTGCATGTGCTCAAGTCAAAGAAAAAAAAAAAACAAGAAATTCATTTCGAAACCAAGCGTATCCCCGGGCTGTGTTGACAGGCACACTTGGCCTTAGGCGTACATGGCCTTAGTTGGTCTGAAGGTGTAGCGGGAAGGAGCGTGATCCGAGAAGGGCCGGCCAGCGGCGACAACAGTGTAACGCGACACTGCTGGGATCAAAGGCATCAACTTGCTCACCCATTTTGTATAGAACCTCAACACTTGACACCCTGACACTCGGCACTTGAACCTCACCGATAGGAACGACGAATCGTGCCTGCACAACACCAAGTGGGCAAGAGACGACAAGATCCGGTGAGGCTGCTACGGCATTGCAAGTACAAATAGAGCAACTGCCCACATGCGTTGGGACCCATGCATCGAGGAGCACAATATACGAACCGTAGGCGCGATGGGATGTGGTGGGCTGGCGGCCAGGAAAGGGCAAGGACAGACACGATGTAAAGGCTGGGTGAGCTGTACCGCGCCAGGTTCAGGCTGTGTCACAGAATTGTCTTGCATGCCAAAGACAACACACCGTAATGGGAGAAGATACTGAGGAGAGGGAAAAAAGGCGGTCTTTGTCAGTGACCTTACGACCCTTGGCATCATCCAGGGCCGTCCTAAACGCCGCCAGGTGCAACAATCCGAGAGAGAGAGATAGGGAGAGAAAGGAACAAGGGTGATCAGGAAGGGTTGTTGAGGGCTTTCTTGGGACGGGAAAGCTCTCGATCAAAGCATGGAACGCACCGTGAGCTCGAATAGCCGTTGAAATTCGTGAGCACGTTGCCCCAGGTCTTGGTCTCCTCCAAATAGGCGAGCTCCTCCGCAGCCAACTGCATGCATAAGAGCCGCGCAGGTTGTACCATCACCGGCAAGGCATGCAGAAGTGAGACGAAAAGGGCAAAAGCTCCTCCACCACGCAATGTCATTGGGTTCTGTGCTCAGCCAGACGCAAGCGCGCGCATGCACGATACGACACCGCCCTCAAAGAGTTGTTTTGATGAGGAGCAGGGCAGCTCACCTTTTCCTCAAGGGCCGCGAGCTGATCCTATGTGTACAAGAGCGAGGCACAACGTGAGACAAATACTTCTCCGTAGCAACGGCTGCAGCACAGCTACAACGTGTGTGTGTGCGCATCGTTATCCAACCTGAATGAGCTTGCGCTGGTGACAAGCTGCCCGCAACTCCTCCATTCTCGGCAGTCACAAGCACGTCGATAGGGGTCCGAAACAGCCACCCAGAATGGTAGATTTCAAAGAGTTGACCCAAGAACAGCCGTATCCGAGACACCCAAACCACAGACAGGCTGCCACTCCCCAGCAGTCTATATTGCTCACAGCCACTCCTTCCACCACGACACCGCCCGTCGCTCGTCGCCCGCCGTCCGTCGTCCGTCGTCCGTCGCTCGTCGCCTGCCCCCTCTCTCTCTCTCTCTCTCTCTCTCTCTCTTGATCTGAATCTCTCGCCGTTTTCGAGTCTCTCAGTCTTCTCGGAAACTAGAACACACCGGCGCATTGCGAAATTGTTTCGGAAGAAGGGATACGTAACGTGCTGGAGGGTCGTTGAGCTGCTGTATCTCTTTCGATTGAACAGTCAACCCCACAAACCTCTGATTTAGGCTTTTGTAGGTAACCGAGAGCCGCCGGCCCTGCGCCCCTCTCTCTAGCACCGAGCTTCTCCCTCTCTTGCTCTCTTGCTCTCTCTCATATCTTCTCCAAAGGGCGGCGCGGACTCGTTCGATCCGGTTTGTGATTGGAGGGGTTGATCGCCGAGGTGGGGGGAATGGGAGGGCAATGCGTCTTTGCTCTTGGTGTTGGCAGTAGTTGGGAGCAGGAGGAGGGTTGGTGAGCGGGCTGCCGTCGCTAAAAAGTACGCCCCCCAAGCACCTCTGCCGTCAAGATCGATCACGCCCGTTTCGCGTGAGACTGCGCGCATACGGGTCAACGGACCGAGTTCTGCCCGAGAAAGCTGGCCATGTGGCGCACCTATCATGGCCGTGATGGCCCGCGCACCTTTGGCGTGCGCGTGGCGCAGCCGCACCAACACCATCTCGCTGCCGGTATGTGGCCCAACAATCTGCGCAACCACGTGCCCGGCCTTGCTCGCCTTTTGCACAGCGCCCGACTCATTGCAGTCGATCCGCCGACACTGCAGGCGACCTTGATCTATACTGCGACAACCGCGTCATCACCAGCAAGTATACGCTGCTCACCTTCTTGCCCATCAACCTCTTTGAGCAGTTTCAACGCATCGCCAACTTTTACTTTTTGGTGCGCCCACTCAGCCAAGCCAGGCCATTCCAACATCCCTGGTCACCCATCTCGGCACACAATGCCTTCGCATAGCAAGCCCTCACTCTTGTCTGTGTCTCTTAAACTCGCCTCTCTTGGTGCTTTGGCGCGCGCCCCGCTGCTTCGGCCCAGGTGGTCATGATTATGAACTTTGTGAGTCACTTGCCATGATCGACAAGAACAAGGCGGTAGCCGCCCCCAGCCTTATACATGTTGAAAAACAAAGCGCCCCGCTTATTCTGACGCCATGGACATTCTTGTGCTTCTTAGATCCCAGGCGTGGCCATCATTGAACCCATCACCAGCGTTCTCCCTCTTCTCTTCGTCATCGGTGTCACTGCTATCAAACAAGCCTACGAAGATTACAAGGTAAACTTGGCGGGCCTTCGCCAATCCCCTTCTCTTTCTCATCCGGCTCCATCGTCCTTGACCTCATTTGCGTGATGCATGGCGTGTGGACAGCGCCATCAAGCGGATGCCGTCATCAACCTCTCAGAATGCAAGACTTTACAAGCAGACGGCACGCTTGCGCCTTGCTATTATAAAGACATTGTATGTGTGCCACGTCGCGGGCTGGATGCCACTTACATCTACCATGGACATGATCGTGGCCGCCTTATTGCCAACCTGCTTCTTGTACAACAGGCTGTGGGCGATATTGTCCAAGTTTGTAATGAACAAGAAATCCCATGCGATCTCGTGGTCGTGGCCTCCGCCCTCGAGAGCCGTGATTGCTACATCACGACGGCCAACCTTGATGGCGAATCCACACTCAAGGTCCACATACACTACGTCCTCGCTGCTCGGCTCTCTATTCATTCCCATGCCCCATGGACAAGAAGTCCGCGCGTGTTGCCCCTCTTATCCTTGCAAATCAACCCCTTGGGAACAACAGGTGCGCTACTGCCCTAAGCTCTCGCAGGGCTGGGGCCCTGCAGAACTGGCGCGGCAAGACAAACTGACTGTCGAAGCCGGAGTTCCCAACGCCATTTTGTATGATTTCGATGGGCGCATTCGCTCCGGAGGTGAGGCACCTTGTACCACCTTTGTGCGCCTTCTGAGGTTCCCTTATGACCGCGTGGTTCACACGGCCAGAGATGCCTTGACCACCTCCTTCTGCGCCTCTCATGGTCATTAGAAACTGTTGAGGCGCTGACCACCAAGAATGTTCTGCTCAAGGGCGCACGACTCAAGGGCACGCCGTGGGTACTGGGCATCGCCGTCTATACGGGCGATGATAGCAAGCTGGCTCTCAATCAGCCCAAGACTAAATATAAATTCTCCACTGCTGAATCGCGACTCAACATTTTTTTGGCCTTTTACTTCCTCTGGCTCATTCTGGTCTGCACCATCTCCACTGTCTATGGAGAAGAATGGCGCTCCGACGCCCGGCGCTTTTGGCCTTTGCGAGGACAAGACACTCAAATGTACGCACGCCTACACGCTTCACACCCAGCCCACTTTGCGCTTGACGCGCAACACTCACCAGCAACCTCTCCACGCACCCTCTGCCTCTGCTGCTGGCTCACAGCGCCACCGATTTGACCTACCGAGTGGGCGACGTCATTGTAACCTGGCTACGCTTTATGCTTCTTTACAACTGGGTCAGGCAACCCCTACGCTCCTTCTACTGGGGGTCTTTTCCATCCCTGTGGCTCAGCCGGGCTCGAGCTGACTCTGGCGCGTCGTGCGTGCGTCAATCTCACCTGAATGCACGGCTGGGTCCTCCCTATTCTGATCCCTAGGTCATCCCTATCAGCCTTTACGTCACACTCGAATTGCAAAAGCTGGCAGGCTCGCTCCTCATCAATTGGGACCTCAAGCTGTACGATGAGCACCTGGACGAGCCTGCCACGGCTCGCACCTCTGACCTTATTGAAGACCTGGGTCAGGTCGAACACGTTTTCGCTGACAAAACTGGGACGCTGACAGAAAATCGGTGCGTTGTCCCTGACTACCATCACGCCCGCTCAGCCTGAGGTGACCCTGTGCTCATTCTGGATTACCATCTAGCATGGTATTCAAAAAGTGCAACGTGCGTGGCCATGCTTTTGAAGTCCAAGGCGATTATGAACGACTGGTTCCGGCTGGCTCTGAAAAGACCAGAGCCTCTCTCAATAGCGCAGCTGGACCCAGTGCTCTCAACACGGCGCCGTCGGACGTATGGCACGACACGTCCAGCATTCGGGAAATGTTCATGTGCCTGGCTCTTTGTCACACCGTGTCCTACGAGGATAGCGTGGACGAAAGCGCACAGCACACATTCACTCGCCAACGAAAAATGACCTCAGTCTCACCCGACGAAGAAGCCCTCGTGCGCGCTGCTGCTTTGCCAGAGGTAGGTCATCTTTTGAGGACGTGCCCAGAGGCCTGATTGCTTAGGTTCAGAACTGTTGTCTTTTTGGTCGCTTGCTGATTTCAACGTCCTCACACACGACAGGTTGGAATCCATTTCTTTGACCGCAGCGATGACACGATTCAACTAGAGATTGACGGCCAACGCATCGAATATGAGGTTTGCTCAGCCTGCAAGCTCTATGCCCTATGTCGAGTTTGGGGCACTTGAGGTTCTCATTCGCTCGCGCACTTCTTGCCTTGCTTTGACCGTCATGCCTGCTGTTCCCCTCGGGTCAATTGGGTCAGCTCCTGCACATTATGGAATTTTCTTCTGCTCGCATGCGCATGAGCGTGCTCGTTCGCGATCCCAATGGCCAGGCCACCCTGTATACCAAGGGAGCTGATGCTGCCGTAATGCAACGCTGCCGGGCGCAATCGTCACCACAATCAACAACAGAAGAGCAGCAGGCTGAACTTCACCGTAAGTACTGACGGGCCTGTTCTGCCTGGGTAAAACAGCGAACTTTGACATGACTACGTGTGCTTTTCTAGAACTTCAAGAACAGCTGGACGAGTACAGTCGTCAAGGGTTGCGTACTTTGGCCGTGGCTGCTCGTCAACTCTCCGCGGATGAGCTGGAGCATGCCATCGAGCTGCTGACGGAAGTACGCAACTCGCATTGGTCAAATGGCCCAACGCTTTTCTTTGCCGTCTAATTTCACTCTCCCCTACTCCACCTGGCATTCTAGGCTAGTCAAGCTATGGAAGATCGCAAGGGCAAACTACGCGATGCATATGAGACCCTGGAGCGTGACCTGGACTTGATTGGCGTCACGGCGGTGGAAGATCGTCTTCAGGTTTGTGGTTACCATGTCCTGGGAGGAGCGTGGGTGTTCGTGTTGACAAAGGCACCGTTTGTCTAATAAGACTGTGTGGTCGGGCACCTGTATCGACTTGGCACCTGTATCGGGTGTGTAGGATGGTGTGCCTGAAACCATGATTGCGTTGCGCGAGGCGGGCATTCGCACCTGGGTCTTGACCGGTGACAAGGTGCAAACAGCCATCAACATCAGCCTGTCCGCGGGTCACTTCTCCCATTCAGCCACGCAGCTCAAGTTGCTAGGCTTGCGCGAGGCCGATGCCTGCGGCCAAGCCCTCAAAGAGCTGCTCCCTCAGGTTTGCCAAAGGCTTGGTTGGTCAAGCCGCTTCGCCAGTACTTGCGTGTCGGCTCTCAGCAAAGATTGCATCTGCTGATTCTGCAACCTAGGTCTCTACACCATCACCTGTGATGAGCGCTCACGGCTCATCAGCGTCGTATGGCACCATCTCTTGTGAGTTGAGACGCCGAGGTGTCTGCTTGGTCTTTGCACCCTTCCAAGCTCGCTCTCACACATGCACACTAAACTACCCTCGCTGCACGCGTGCACCCAGCCACGGGATCAACCAATGCCGCTCTAATCGTGGATGGAATAACCTTGGGCACAGCCCTCGAGCACCACACTGAACTGTTCCGTGAGGTTGCCACGTAAGCTCCTACTTCCTGCCGGTGCCCCAACGCGTCACCATGAATCAATGTCTTGAAATTGCGTGGAGCTCAACGTTCTTGGCCTGCCGTTGCGGCAACAACATGCCCGCGCCTCTCGCAGGAAATGTACTTCCGTTCTGGGCTGTCGTCTGAGCCCGGTACAAAAAGCAGCGGTGGTTAAACTTGTGCGTGCCGGCTTAGCTTCGGTCAGCGACGAAGATGGCAACTCTGTACAGGGTGGCGGCAAAGCCGTGGCGGGCCGCAAACCAGTGACGTTGGCAATTGGCGACGGTGCTAATGACGTGGCCATGATTCGCGAGGCCCACGTTGGTGTTGGCATCCTTGGCAAGGAAGGACGGCAAGCGGCCCGCTCAAGGTCAGAGCCGACGTTGCTTTCCACTGGCACTGTCAAGTTTATTTTGTTTTTTGGTTTTGTTTTTTAAAAAAAAACTCACAGACATGCCTCGTGCTGATGGGCCCCCTTTGGCAACGGTCATCACCATGACTCCCCTGTAATGCTTGCAGTGACTACTCCATCGGGCAATTTCGCTTTCTGAAACCGCTTCTTCTGGTCCATGGCCACTACTGTTATTGGCGAATCGCATACACGATTCAGTTCTTCTTCTACAAGAATTTGGCCTACATTCTGCCTTGCTTGTTCTATGGCCCCATCTCGCTGTTCTCGGCCCAAGTCATTTATGAACAATGGAACCTGACGTTTTGGAATCTCTTTTTCACCTCTTTGCCAGTTTTATGCTTTGGCATTTTTGAAAAGGTACACTCCCTTCGTTTACCTCACGCGCATCGATCCAGGCCAGCTGGTACTTGGTTCTCTTAGTAATATGTGTGGCAGAAACCGACTGTTTGTGCACCTGTCTAATGAGCGATGGGGATCGGGTGAACACCGGTGTAGGACATTGACGAGCGCGTTCTGTTGCGCACGCCGAGAATTTACCCTGAATTCGTTGGGAATGCCGTCCTGAGCTATCGTAAATTCTTCGAGTGGACCATCACGGGCGTGAGTGACACGTGTGCTCGTGGTGTGGCGACCCTTGGACTGCATACTCGGCTGAGCTGACTCTTGATCCTGGGTCTGTGTACAGGTTTGGCAGGGGACCGCTGCTTACTATGGCGTCACTCTGGCGCTCGAGCGACACCGCCCCACGGTGCGTTGACAGCGCTGCTCCCATGCCCTGGTGTGATACAAGTGTTGACCTGACTTGCTTTGCCGGGCTGTTTTGTGCACTCTGATCAGGTAACCTTGTGGTGGTACGGCATGACAATCTACTCGCTGATGCTGCTCCTGGTGACACTACGCATCGCCTTTGATATGCGATACTGGACATGGATGAGCCACGTCTGCGTGTGGGGGTCGCTGCTGGCTTATGTCGCTTTTAATCTCGTCGAGTCGGGTATTCTCTTTGTGTGGGGTGAGGAGAGCTCAACGGGGGGCTACTACTGGGTACGATAGATTTGTGCCGCAATGTCCACCCCAGATGCTCGAACCCATGCGCGGCGTTTGCGGGAGATTGCGTGGGTCTAATGATGTCCGTTTGCGTGGACCCTCGCCTCCAACACACGCGCGCGCACCTTTTTCAGGTCTTCTATGATATGCTGGGCTCGGAGATTTTTTGGGGCACCCTTGTGGGCATGGCAGGCATTGCCATCCTGCCCCACTATCTTTTTTCGTATGTCATACAATTGCTCGTTTGTCATGTGGCCAACATCCTGCAAATGATCACCATGCTTTGGGTCTGTGTGGGTGCAGGTTGTACATGCGATTCTTCCGCCCAACGTTGCTGCAACAATGTCAAGCTAGCGAATGGGAGCAGTTGCGCGCAATGCTTGGTGTCTTCACCTGTGATTGCTGCGTGCCTGGGTATGGCAGTTTTGGGAAGGTTGTTGTTGTTTGATTATTTACAGTTAGTTTTTTCCTTTGTCATTTTCTTCTCATCCTCTGCTTTGTCGCTTGCCACAGGTTGTATGGCGTTGTGAAAAATTCCGACTATGTTTGAGCTCAACAACCTGGAGGGAGCTTCCGTGAAGAACGAAACAAGGCTGACGTAGTTGAACCTGAACCTGAATCGTATATAGATTGCATTTCACGCTCGTGGTCAACGATTGAACCTCATTGGGGCCGCAGGCCCTAATATCCACAAGCAATCAACAACAAGCAAAAGAGAAAATAAAGGGTCAACAACAACACCAACAGGCGAGGTAATGAGACCCTCCACCCGACGAGGGAAACCTGGCAACTCGAAGAACAGGACACGACACAACAGCAAACAAACAAACACCAATGCCGTCCTCCAGGCCAGTAGGACCCCGAGTGAACCAGAGTCGCACACACGGCTTAGACCAAACTCACACGCCCACCAAGAACCTCAACGCTCTCCAAGATTGTGTCTTCCGCATCCAAATCAATCTCAATCCAGTCCGGACCCTCAAGGGGACAGCTCACGGAAGGCAATGGCTCTGTCTCAAACACAGAGGACACGACAGACGAGGCTGAGCCTTCACTTTGCCTCGCCTCGCGCGCCTCGGCCGTGCCTTCAGCCGCCAAGGAGGACATTGAAAAGTCAAGGACGAGCTTGCTTGCTGTGAAAGGCCGCTCGTTTGTAGTGGAAGACATATTGTAAGCAGCACTACTGGGAGCCAACCAGCTGTTGATTGACGCGGATGCAGACTCCATAGTGGCACCCAAGGGTGACGGCGCTGTGCGTGGTGCGGCGCCGTCAAAGAAGTGGCGTGGAAGCGATAGCGAGGTTGACAATGGCTCCAAATTGGCCACTTGGCGTCGTGTAGCCAAGGAGGCGTCGGCCGGGTCAGGTGAACTCAGACCATGACCCGTACCGGGCTCGGGAGCCGAGCGCGTGGAGACAAGCGAGAGGTCATCGTGACGCTCATCTTCGCTACTGTCCATACAGTCAGAAGCGGAAAGCATGCTGCTGCGCCGACTGTAGCTTGTAACAGCAGAACTGCGAGGCAAGGACCAGGTCTCGCTGAGGCGATGGGGCGTCGCCTCCAGGCTTGCATCGCTTAATTTAGGCCGAAGCGGTGTGCGAGCTTGCTCTGGCAACGCAGACAAAGACGTGCTGCTCATCTTGCTGAAGCGACGCGGTGGGGGCATAAAGGCATGAACTGAATTGGTGCGAGCGGAGAGCGGGCCGTCGGTCGAGCCACCGTCTGCCTCTGCATCAGCTGCCGCGGCCACCACGATGGTCAAGCTGCTGCGCTTTGGCTTGCGCTCAGTCGTGGCCCCCTTGTTAGCGCCACCCTTGGCAGGTGAGGTCAGCTCAGCCAACAGATATTGGCGTCGCACCTGAGCCGCCTGGGTGTCCGGTGCAAGCTCCGCTTTGCTGGGTAAAGCAGGTAGAGCCGCCCGAGGCACAGATACGCGGAGGTAGGACTGCATGCCAAAGTCCGTCCGCATGGGAAAGGCCTGTTGAGACTGCACGCTCATCAGAATTTTGGTGACAAGATCCGCAGAGTCGCGCGAGAGAGTGCGGCGCGTTTCCGTGGCAAACAGCAGATCTTTGAGATGAACGGGGAGGAAAGGGATACAGGGCTTGTTGTGGAACTGCTCCAGCTGGCGGCGATAGTTGGCCATGTTGCGCGAAGGGTCCGTGAGTCGCGCCAGACGCGCAAACAGCTTGCGGTGCTTGTCCGCCAAGCGCACGGTCGCCATCTTACGGGACACCTGATTGCCAACGGAAGCAAGACATGCGCCGGAGATGAGAAGGAATGCGCTCGCGGCCGGATTCGTGATGACGCGAAACCTTGGCTGCTCAATTCAAGAAAACACTCTCGCTCAAGAACAGGCCGCTGACCTCGACGCTATCAAGAGCTGAGTAAATGGAAAACACGCTAAAGAGATTGCCAAGCTGACAGCACTTGTCTGCTACGCGCAACATTAACCTAATAAACGAAACAAAAATCAAGGTGAATCCACTCGCATGACTCAGCTGCCAAATGAAAGAGGTCATTGCATCTTGGTCAGCTGATTCGATCGGGGTGGGGACAAGCATCGGCTACGTACAAATATTTGGAAAGCCACTCTTTCTCGGCCGTGCCTAGGAGAATCTCGGCCTTGACCCAAGCAATCTCTTGCTGAAAGCGATCCATGGCAGCTTGAAGCGCAGAAGAGTGCGCCGAGTGTCCAGGTGCATGCTGTTGTGACTCCATTTTGTAAGCCCGCGCCACTGTGTAGCAAGACACAAATCATGTGAGCAAGAGACGGCACGTGACAGCCGTGCGCCATGTGACAATTTTTTGCCGAGGTACAAGAGTAACGAGAAGGAGGGAAGGTGAGGTCAATCAAGTCGAGAGGAACAAACGCACTCGCTGTCAGGTAGTCATCGACAGTCAGTACTGTGAACAGCTGCTCATCGAAGAGCGTGAGCTGGTTTGCCACAGTATCTGGCTCCAGCTGATCCAAAATGCCAGGGGTAGGGCCATAGTGTTTGTCTATGAAAGGCAATGGGTCGTAAGAAAAGATGAGAACGAATCCTCGACCGTGAGAAACTTGGAAATGTGACGACCGTACCTGCAGTTGCCGTGGCATCCACGGGCTTGCGCGCCGCGGTGGCTCTGTCCTGCAGCTGAACGACGAGTCGGATTTCTTGCAGGAGCCAGGCCCATTCAGAGCCCATGTGTTGCTCGCACCAAGCCTCAAAGCTGTGGCGGGTGAGATCATCGTGCAGCAAATCCGAATGGCACACAGAGACCCAGAGGAGGCTCAGCTCCAAAACAGCATACGTCTGCACAAGGAGAGCAAATGAGCTGGAGGCCCCGTGTGTCAAGCAGCACGACAGGATGGAACAAGGGGCGCACCGCGCTAGGAAACCGCTCCAAGCAATCCTGAAGGTAATTCAAAAACTCAAGGGGGGTGAAGACGACGCGATACGTCAGGACCAAGCCCAGCATGGCGGGTATGTCAGCCTGAATTGACCGAAGTGGTCGCTTGAGCCGCCGCAAACATAGACGCTCTATTGTATCAAGACACGGGTTGTGAGGGGCGGTAAGCGTGTTGCCTCGACCAAAGAAAACAGCAAGGCCCACTTGCACCGAAAGCGATTAAAGGGGCAAGGTCACGCACCACGAGCTTCATCGTCCTTGGCCGGGTGGTGGGTGCTCCGCTGAAGCTATATATCAACGCGCGGAGATCAGGAGGTGAGCAAGGAAGAAGTATCTTTGAGTCCGGGGCAAAAAAAGAAGTGCTTTTAATCTATACCTGGGCTTCACGGAGAGCAGCTGCAAAGAGCTCGAGGGCATCGTCATCCAGCTTGTGATGACAAGGCAGTTCGTGAGCGGGCCAGTAGCGGGCAGCTGGCGCCAAGCTTTGCACGGATGGGCGACGATGATGGCTTCCAGAAGAGGAGGCACTATCGGCAGGAAACCCATCCAGGTCTGCCTCGGAAGAGTGAATGGAAGGTAAGGAGACGCGGTCGCTGGGCAGTTCACTGCTGCGGCGACTGGCTAGGGGTAGATCGGCAATGTCCCCGAGGCTGGAGCTCGCCGAGAGAGCTGGCGAGCCTTGGCCTGCGGAGCTCGGTCGAGAGGATGCGGCTAGCCAAGAGTGCCGGCTACGGGGTGGCAGTATTTTTTCAGGCGTGACGCTTATGGGGCTGCAATTTGGCTATAACCGTGCGTGGTCAACAAGCATTGAGAAATGAGACTATACAGTGGTGCTGCAAATGCTCCGAGATCACGACCCGAGGCCAACATACCGAGATGACCTTGGCGCTTTGTGGGCGGTGCTCAGTTTGAATGAGCGCCTTGGCAGCCTTGATGACGGCAGAGGCGTCGCCGCGCACTCGACTCTGAAAGGCTAGGAGCTGGCACCCTGACGGATTTTCGACGAGAATGCAAGCCAACTTGCAGAGAGCACGGCGAGTAAGGTGAAGCATAGGTTGTGGGTGAGCTGGTACCGTGGTCGCAATTGCAACTGTGGTGCGCGCAGAGGGACTGGGGCATACATGATGGGGGTGGCGTGGCGCGCCCGCATATAAGATTTGTTCGGGCTCAAAGGCAATTGTGTTGAGATGTGTGCTCTCATGTTGAAAGAGGAGGCCGCTACCATCCACACGCAAGGTGCCCTGTCAAAAATTCAAGCAAGGCAAAATCGGATTGAGCACGAGTATTGATGGACGGGCGCAATGTGATCGTGCTGTGGTCGTGGAGAAGAAACAACAGGCGGCAATGGGTCGTCGCGCATTTTTGTCGTTTTGGGGAACAGGCAAAGAGATGGCCTGGGTCGAACAACACACGCTTGCGTTCAGCGAAGGCACATACCTGATGGGCAGCAAGGGGCATAGATTTGATGCACTGTAGTCCAGCTTGAAACCGAGATTTAACATCCTGGCCACCCTGGAGCACCAGGGAGGCTGCCAGACTGGTTTGCACGACCACCGTTTTCTGTCAATGGATATAAATAAGTTACAAACCAAGAAATAGAAATGACCGATACGAGGACAGCAAGGCGAAGGAGTCGTGAGACGGCAAGCATAAGGGGTCATGCTGCGTTTCTCGCCCAGCAAACCGCCGGGTTTGGTTCGAGCAGCTGCGAGCAGGCTAAGCACCATCAGCTATGCAGACGTACCATGTCAGCGATGATCGTGCTAGCCCATGGCCTGGTCGGCCGGACCGAAATGAAGAGCTAGCGCTTGGGACAAGCTATGATTGCCAGCAGTTCTGAACAAGCGCCAGCAAGGAAGGGTCAAGCTCTGGCAGTTGAGATGGGCTGTATTCTCGGCCTCCCGGCACAGAGAAAATTGAGGAAGCGCTGCTGACGGGCCGCTCGAGTGGATGTACGGGTCGGCGCTGTAGGGTGGTGGGCAAGCGGTGATAAGAGTGCGAGGCCTTCAAGGAAGGCAAGCGCTGTGACCAGTGCATGTCATGACAGACCTTGGTGGATGCTGGGGGGGGAATAGACTCGGGAGAGAACGAGTGGGTGCTCAAATGGGCAGGCGGGGAGTGCAAGAAGCAATCGGATCTTGGTGGCTTTCTGTCGGCTTTGGTGTTTAAAGGTTCAGCAGGCCAGCGGGCCAAGCAATCTCGAGTGGGCAATGCCACGTCTGGTACTCCAGGGAGAGGACAAACGAATGGGGTCCCTTGCCGGCACAGCTCGGCTGCGTTAGCGGGTGCAGCGCGACGAGCAAGCTGGGGAATGGGCGCCAAGAGGAACGCCAGACCTCAAGCTTGAAATGTGTAGGGGCTGACGGTTGCCGTTGAGCAAACGCACAGCAAGAATGCTACGTTGCCTGTGAGGGCGTTGGCGGGCACAAAGCTCGGCCGCAGCCCCCGACCAATTCAAACCGACAAGACTCGTGTCCGCTCCGTTACTTGCGTGCGAGCACCACAATCAGCACGCGGAAGAAGAAGAAGAAAAAGAAGATGCAAGCGTGTGATGGACAAAGGCGAGCATGCACACCACGACCTGTTCCTGAAGGAAGCTCAACACGGGTCAAAAACAGCTCCTTTGGAACCAGGGTCGACAGCCCAACAGTCTCGGCCCAGCAAAAGTCCACGGCGCTGCCGTTCACGCATCAACAACACGCACACACACACACACACACACACACACGACAGCAATAAAATAAAATAAAATCTGATGCGCGTGTGTGTGTGACACTCTCTCTAAATATCACTTACATGTAGTAATCTCTCTCTTACATGTTAATCCAGGCAGCACACGGCCACGCTCCCTGCTCAGACTATGATGATGTACGTCCAACAGCAATAATTACATGTACATGTAATTTTTTTGATTTTTGATTTTTTGATTTTTGATGTGTGTGTGTGTGTGTGTGTGTGTGTGTGACATTTCAGCTTCAAGGTTTAAATTTTTTAATTTTTTTATTTGGGGCTCAAATAAAAAGCGTTTGGGTATTCGAGGTGTTGCTGTTGGCAGAGAGGCAGCGCGGCACGGTTGAGCTGGGCGCCGACGTGGCCGACGTGATGCCGTGAATGGTGATAGCTAGGCGCAGGCGAGCATTTGTGCAGTTTTAACAAGTCTTTAGGGGGGTTGTGCCCAATGCAAGCAAGATGCATCCTGCCAAGGTGGGATCAAGACTTGGCTCCTCTGGTGACCTACGTAGACTGCCCGCCCCCGGCTTATCAGTTGCCTTTTGTGCCCGACTCTGCGCTTGGATCGTTGCTGTCGTGCCTGCCAGGATTTGGAACAGCTGGCACATCGCGCCCTCTCTCTGCAAGATGAGCGTGAGCAAATGGAGCTCTTGCTGACCGAAGCCGATGACCAAGCCCAGGTTAACCCGCGCGAGCCTTCACCCTTTGCTCTCCAGCGACCCGCGATTCGATGCATGTGTCGGCTCACGAGTATTCTTTTGTCTCTTGTCTCTGCTGCACGTTCAAGGAGCAACAATCGCGGATTCGCCACCTGGAGATGCTTTGTCAACAACAAGCCAACGAGCTGGCTCGCGAACGCCAGCGCCTGGTCGATGTTGAACGCGTAGGTGCCACGCAGAAGCGCAGCGCTGCATGTCCCAGCGCTGCTTTTTGGTGCTCTTGGGCAAGCACATCTTCTCACAAGCAGGTGGTGTCCCACGGCAATGCTCAATTCTTTCATTAGACATGTGTCTCCTTGGAAGACCAGGTTGATGCCTTATCCAAGAACCGAAGGACGCGACAGCAGCCGCGCAGCCTCGACTCGAGTCAGGACTCCTCCCACGCACGACGGAACTCGTTGGACGGCCAGGATTCCGATGATGACGAAGATGGAGATGGAGATGGAGACTCGGGAGATGAGCAGGCCGATATGAGCCACGATATGAGCCACAATACATCACATTACCACGAGGCTGGCTTTATTGATGAGGAGCTATTTGACGATGAATTTTGGTCTTTTGGCCAACCCCATGATCCCGAAAACCCCCCAGCGCGTCTCTACGAGCGACGATATTCGCGTGAGGTCGCGCAGCTGTTGCAGACGCGTGATGAGCGGTTGCGCCTCGAGTCCCAAGTGTACGAGCTTCAACAAGCCCTCCGCTTCCGTGAAGAGCAATTAAATGAGGCCAAGGCCCTTCGTGAAGCAACAGCAGATCCCGTGCACCGTCACTCCGCATCCGTGTCTGAAGGATCAAGCGCTCTTCAAAGCCCTGGGCCTCTTGAGCCCGGAGCCATCTCCCCCCTTGGGCCTGTCTCGCTTGCGGACGAACTGTTGGCCGCCGCTCGAGAAGCCGTGGCGGCTGATCGCGTTGCCCCTCCTACCACGCCCGTACTCCCACCACCCGCGCATGGCGCGCCCACCGTTGCTCTGAGCGATCACGCCCACCCCACCATGCCCGGCAAAGAGGATTCGAACAGAGACGAGGACGACTTGTTTCATGACTGCGAGAGTGAACTCGACCCCGCCCTGGCGTTGGCTCACAAGATTGAAACGAGCATCACGGTCAAAGCCATCCTCGGCTTTCTCGCTGGTGGAGCTCGCAGCCGAGAACAAATTGAAGAATACCTGGTGGCACCCCTTCGCCTCGCGGGGTCAGACAAGCGTGAGGCCCTGACCCGTTTGCGCATTCTCCTTGCTGACCTTGAATCAAGCGACCGCCTCCTCATCTTCATCCGAGATGAAACCCTCATGTTCGCACGGCGCTGAGCGCCTTCTTGGCGCGTTCTTGAGACCTTTGTATTACACGCCGCTTTCGCGTTGAGTTTTCAGCATTTTCGTCGTTGGTCAGGCCGTGGATGGAGCTTGATTTTGATTTTGACTTTTTTTTTTTTTTCTGATTCGCGATCAATGCATGATTGTGCCGTTGCGCTTGACGTCCGTCCCTCTTTTTTTGGAGATCGGCTTTTTGACTCATTGGGTCCATAGTGCCGACGGAAGCGGCGTTGCCAAAGGCTAGCGCTTTTGCCCCTGAAGCAGCAATCCTAATCCTAATAATGTTTTTGACTCAGTCGCACCATTACCGCAATAAAATTCATATGAAATTACAAAAAAAGATCAAAAATTACCACAAAATTCTGATCAATAGCAAACCTCTCATGAAGGTTCAATAAAACAGAAAAAGGAAAGACGACGGGGTTCCTGGCAGAATGCGTGACTTCTACAGACGGATGCAAGGTTGGCGGTTCTGTTGTGTCGCGAACATGTTGTGCTCCGCAAACGAGCGCAGGGAACGTGGGTTTCGCTTCTTCCATTCAGACTTCATCGATTGGATCAATCACCACGGGCATCAAACATTACTCCACTCCCACAATCCGCAAATCTGCTCTTTTTATTTGGGACTCTGAGGAACGCTCGAGGGCAACACCTTGCCCAACTACCCAAACAAACATCGCACAGTCGATAGATGAGCATCCACCACGAACCATCCGCCCATTCAAAACCACTTCCCTCCATCACACGGAAAAAGCAAAGCCAGGACACACCTGCATCAGTGAATTCTTGATGCCAGCAAAGCCGCTGGTTGTGCCCACAGGGCCAGCCAGTGCGCCATCGATGGCCACTCGGATGGCCTGCTTGTCAAAAGCGCCATCCGCATTTTGCCTGTTTGCCAAGTGCAGATGAGTCAAATTTGCACGCAAAACAAGGCGCACGCACACGCGACAACGCGCCGACAGACAACTGAGTGGCGGGCCGCCTCAACACCCAGCCGGAGCAGCCCAGCACTTACACAAGGGTCCGGAGCAAAATTTGTGCTGCACGCAAGCTATCTTTGTTTGTCTTATTCTAAACGAGCATGAACCAGGATGAGCAAGGTTCAACGAGTTCAGACACTGGTTTCCTCATTCACATGATATATACAAGGACAGCCTGGCGAAGAATGAGTACCTTGGCTTGCTGAGCCGTCTGCACCTCGGCAATCACATGTTTGATCAAGGCTTCAAGATCGCCAGCCATTTCCTCGATGGCAGCAGCATGCTGCTCACATGCACGGTACGGGTTAGCAAGCGGTGGATCCTAGTCGTTGGCACGCCGCCTTCAAGAACAAGGGCCACCTCGTTACACACCTGAACCATGACCCGCTTTTGCTGAAAGACACCGGACAGAAAAGTGTAGGCACCCGCGGTGCGGAACTTGTTTAGCACCTTGCCGTTCACAATTTGCTGGCACACAAAAGGAACACCCAACAGAGCCAAAGCTATCCCACCAAAGGAGGCACACGTGAGTCGAGACGTACGATGAAGACCTGCTGCGGGGGCTACGCCACTTACCAGGGAAACGCCGCCCGAGCTCCACAAAAGTTTTGGGTTGCAGCTGGCACATCTTGGCGCTCGTGAACCGCGAAAGCAAGTTGATCAGATCCTGCATACGCAGATACGTGATGACAAATGCACGATCAGATTTGAAAAAAAAAAAAAAAAAAAAAAAAAAAAAAAAAAAAAAAAAAAAAAAAAAAAAAAAAAAAAAAAACACAGGGTGTGATTGTGTGGTCAAGAACGGGAGCAACCAAAGGGAGTGGACCGTATACCCAGACCCACCTGCTGAAAGCGCTCAGTATCAAGAGGAGCGGGGTCGCCGTGCATGAGCACACGGAGGAGGTAGTACATGCCCTGGGTTGCCGTGTCAATGACTTCACGTTCTTGCGCCTTGCCCAATACAGCCATGAGCTCGTTCAAGAGAGTCATGGCTCGGCCGACATCCTCTGAGTCCACCAAGAGTGGCACTTGACGTGACGTAAACAGCCTTGAAAAAATAAAAAAAGAAGCAAGGAAATAAAGAAGACACCGTTATAAGAAGCAAAATTGAAGCTTTGTCACCACACAACACGCGATGCTCAGCGCAGCACACGCACTTGGAACGCAAAAGGCCGCGTGCCCGCTCTTGTAGGACTCGGCCGCGCACGCGGTAGACTTGGCTTGCATTGTAGGTTGAGAGTAAGCCAGGAATGGTTTCCATCACCAAGGGATTGGTTGGTTGTTGCTTGATGAAAATTTCCACCAGCTGCAGAACCCGCTGCTTGAAGTGAATGGCACTTTCCGTCTCACGGGACTTGTCCTGCTTGGTATTGCGCTTCAGCTCGCGAAATGTGGCTGACAGCGCGGCATCGACTTGAAACATGCTGCGGCGCATGGCGGTGGCACAAAAGTGTGTTCGAATGAGTCAAACCACACGCATATGACATTTCGCTCGTCAACCTTCAAGCTCAAACTGACCGGTCATCGTCCCAGTCCGAGTCCTCGCCTGATTCATCCATGGCCTCGGGGACCGCAAGCACCTCCTACATACGGACGCCAAGAAGAGAAATTCGAAATGAGGACACTCAGAGTGTAGAGCCTGGTGTGAACAAACTGATGGCGTCTTGCCGACAATAAAAAGCCCTAGCTTCCTATGCAGGAAAAACTTACGCGCAGGCGAGCTTTGAGAGCTTCATCCACTTCATCATCCTCATCGTCATCGTCATAGTCGTCGTCATCATCGTCGTCATCATCCTCGTCGTCATCATCCTCGTCGTCGTCGTCCTCCTCCTCCTCATCGCTATCCTGCCCTTCAACGCGCTTGGCGCGCTTAGCGTGATGCTCCTCCTCTTCTTCTTCTTCCTCGTCTGAGTCAATCGGCACGAAACCCACAACGATAAGTACTCAAACATAAGAAAGAGGCACACGGTCTGTGCAGATGTACAGGAGCAATTACAAGGGCAGGTTGAAATTATCATCCCACCTTCGGCTTCCTGGGATGCATCCTTTTGCACCAGAACCTCAAAGAGCATGTCCAAACCACCAATCGTCATCGAGGGGCAGATGGCGGCGAAGACGGTCTCGGCCAGCTTGCGAAGCACAACGGTGCCACGCGACAACAAGCTCAATAGAACGTCAATCACAACCTGTTTAAAAGCGGATTATACCACAGCAAGGGTTGAGCCAATGAGAACCAGCGTGTTGTGGCGCGGATCGAGAAGGCAGAAGCCAAGGCCAAACACACCTCGGAAGCCTCAGGCTCATCCTCATTTGTTTTGGCGGCCTTCTCATCCTTTTGAATACGCAACTGAAAGCTTGCCTCGGCGCGCGACACATCTTCAGCCACGGTCTGCGAGAGCGAGGGATCGGGGAAGAACTGTATAGCCAGCCAAAGCAAAGTTAGGGTGATAGATCGAGTCTGGCAAATGACCATGCAAAGGGCTGACGCAAAACACCATTTCTTGCGTACCAGCAAGCAAGTGTGGTAGTGCAGAAGGCGGAACGCTTGGCGCACAGCATTCTGCTGTTTGCTCTCAGCAGGAGCTGTCGCTGTCTTCTTGGTCTTTTTCTTTTTCTTTGAGGGTGTCGTTGCTGGGGTTGCCGACTGCAACAGGCCACGAGCGCCCCACGAGCAAAGTGAGTGGAGACGAGATAACAAACTGATGCTAGAACGATTGCAAATACCAATTGAATTTACCTCGGACGCCATTGCAAAGGCCTGGTCAAAAGCAGCGCGCACAGACGCATCCCAGGGCTTGCACAGGGTCAAGTGCTCTGAGACAGCAACGCGGTTGATGATTGAGAAGGGTTAGATGCGATCCGGCAAGCACGCAGCGGATCGATCACACAACGACAACGCCATTAAATCAAGAGTTGCTGATAAAGAGCACGGACTTACCATCATCGAGAAGTTCACGCGCACCACGCACAACGTCATCCAGGGAGCTAAGCTCCAACTGCCGTGCTGCACCTGTAGTTATCAAAAAAAGCAACTGAGAAAAAGGTTGAAAAAAGGAAAAAAACATTTTGAAGAGCACGAGGCTCACCTTTGTCGCGTCCAGCGGCAGCGGTCTTAGTGCCAAGGGCCACCAAGATGGCTTGGAAGCGCTCCTGGCAGACAGTGCGCATGCTGTCCGCGAGGGCGGGGGTGGGCTCAACAAATTCCCCTACAAGGTCCAAGTGCGTGAGTGCTGGCCGTTAAAGGGCCATGGCAATGGAATGGGGCGCCTTCACGTTTAATTGCAACAAACACGCACCACCCGAGGTCACGTTGAAAAAGGCTTGCACAAGGCAAAAACGAGCGAGCTGCGTCATCCAATCTGCTTTGGCCTCGCCACTGTAGGAGCGAACGAGTGCCAGCATCTGCTCAAGAACCGTTGTGCGTTCCTGAGTTGCCAAGGTTTGCACTTCATCATCTGTTGCGTCTGTACAGCGTCAAGAGGAAGATGAGCGAGTGCAAAGGCTGCACACGGGCATAGTAAAGCGCGCTGTCAGGGCAAGGCACAGACCGGCAGGGAGTTCTGGTGTTGTGAATGCAGTCATCAGGGACACGGCAAACGTGCCCATGCTCTCTGCATCGAGGGCCGCCGTCAATTGCTAAAATTGATGGGCAGGCGAGTTGGATAGTGGTCGCGGTCAGTATCAAAGCGATCGGAAGGGGACACAGCATCCGACATGAAGGCCGGGGACAAACTGCACCTGAATGGTTTGCGTATTTGTGAGTTGATCAAAACGGCGCGTTCCATGTGGACCCGTCAGAGCGGACAGCACAGCCAAGACGCCGGCGCCTTCGGACTTGTTCTCCGCAGCTCGGTTGACGAGGTGAGAAAGAGCTATCTCGCACGGAAATTGGGGAGGATGATAATCGTGAGCCAGTAGGTCGAGGACGAAGGGGCGGCGCGCATTTGAGCAAAGGATGCAAGCCTACCAGCACGAGCGGCACCGTGCACGCCAGCAGTCGGGTTGTGCAGGTTGTTGATGATTGAAGT
>NW_001865051.1:637692-659294 GCF_000002865.3 Monosiga brevicollis MX1
TGGGGGGGGGGGGGGGGGGGTTTGAGCATTCGCCACACTTTTCGCTACAAGGGAGCTCGATAATGTGAGTGTCTGTCGAAGGCATCCAACCTGCTGGAGCGTGGCGCGGTCAACGAGGGCAGAAAAGAGGGCAAAGCCGGTTGCTTTGCGCTGGGGGCTGGAAGTATCAGGTTCAAAAGCGCCTGTCTCGATCAGCGCCTTCCAGGCCTCACGGAGGTGGGCGTTGTCCTGGACAGCCAACAGAGCAGCCAAGTATTGAATCATGGGGTGCTCTGGGGCCGTGGCGAGCAGAACATCAGTAAGTTGCTGCCAATCTGCAAATAGCTTGCCATCGGCCCAAAGGGCAGCAAGGTGTTCAGGAAGCTTGAGAGCGGCATTCTTCTTCTTGGCGCGTAAGAGGGGGGCCAAGGCCAAGAGTTGGGCCACAACAAGCGGGGAAGCGTGATCTTTCTCCTGGGGTTGTGCAAAGGCATCCAGCTGCGGCAATAGAAGGGACTCCAGGGTTGACTTCTTGACCTGAGTGGGGCGGGCCATTATTTCCCGACAATGAAACGAGGGGTCGAATCAGACATTTGACGAACGGGAGGGGCATGGGTGTTGCGTTGGTGATCGAGGGCGCACCGAAGGCAAGAGGCGGCAGCAGGCATGGACAGCGCCAGCTTCAAGATAGCTCTTTGATGTGGCGAGCTCCAAGAGTTGCTGATAGATGGCGCTGTGCAACTCGGGGTCGACGGCATCACCAAAGCGACCTTCAGCCACAACATCCGCCTGGCCAGTCGGAAAGACCCGGGAGTGGCGAGGCCGGGTAGCCAAGAAAGGGAGTGGGGGAGTTACGTGGGGGAGTTGCGTGAGGCACGGGAGCTTTGGGTTGGATACTATGGTCAAGCCAGCGGAAGGGCGCAAAACGAGGCACGAAGCTTGCCATGTTGTTGATCTTACCAGGATGGTGAGGCCGAAGAGGCGGCCAAAGAAATGATCGCGCTGCTCGTTGCCCTTCATACCACCGGAAATGGTCGAAGTCTGCTGCAGGAGGGAGAGAATATCCTGGGGGCGGACAATGTCGGCAAACTGTTGGAGCAGGATGTGAAGGGCTGCCGCAAAGCCTTGGCGAGCACCCTTTCGGGAGGAGGCCAGGCCGCGAATGAGACGCTTGAGGCTGTAACGCAGGTCCTCGCTGATGGCGGGGCCAGCAAAGATGGATTCAGTCTCATCATCTGCAGTTTGGGCGTCGGGACCGTCGGAAGCGGCCGCGAGACCCTTTTGGCTGTGACGAGGTCGACGGAGCGCGAGCAGGGTGAGCAATGGCAGTCTTGAACGAGTCATGCGATAGCACTGCTCAAGCGCGAACGAGGTTCCAACCTGTCCACGAGGATGGCCAAGAGGCGGGCGGCAGCATTGAGACGGGTGCTGACGGCCAGGTCAGCCAAGTCCCAGAAGCAGCTCATGAGCTCACGCGACCCCGAGGCCATGGCCTCTTGATTCTCGGTCGCAGGCATGATCATGGCCATTGCCGCCTGCGTCACGTAGCCGTGTGCACGCAAGCCGAAGGACAAGAAAAAGGAGACACAAGCAACGAGCGACCAGACACACAAAAAAGAACAAGACAACGCCTCGACCGGTCGCGAGCGCCGACGACGTCTGCTGGCTGGCTGGGACGAGTCCAAGAGCGAGCGCACCAACACACACACACACACAGCCACACAGACGGCGAGAGCGAGACTGCATGACATGTGTGTGTCTGGTGCATGTGCTCAAGGCGATGTCAGACTCTACGCACACACACACACACACATATACAGAGAGAAAGAGAATTCTTTTGTTTGATGTTGTGGATGAGCACGTGGTTTGTCAGACAAAACTTAGCGCGGGCTGTCTTGTCACACCTTGACACATGTTAAGTTTGCTTGAAAGCGATGTGGGATTACAACGGGGGTTTAAACGTGTTGTTTCGCTCCGAGCTTCAACTGCAAGCTCTTGGAGCAGGATCTTTTGTTTGTCACTCAAAGGAAGAGAGAAGAGAGAGAGAGAAGAGAGAGAGAGAATGAGAGAGAGGGAGAGATTGATCAAGAGAGAGTGATAAGAGAGACTGGAGAAACGCACACCAGTTCAGTGGTATCAAGGCGTGGGTGTGATATAGAGGATTTGGAGCAAAGCTGGACCTCGACACTCTACTCCACACACACACACACACACACACACACACACACACACACACACACATTCAGCAGGTGGTGTTGAGGCATTTCCCATTGCGTTTGCGGCGGCTCCCCTCCACAAACACACGACCGGCAAGATGGCGTTGGACGATCAGCAAGTCAGCGAGCAGGTATGCTTGCTGGTTGGAATGGCAGCCAGGCCCTGCTCTGTGTGCGCGCGCGTGTGTGTGTTTTTGGAAGGGTCGTCTGTGGATGGCCGCCTCCGACACGGCCTTTCACAGCTAGTTGGGAATGGAAGGAAGAACAAAAGAAGACTTGGCGCCGGCAGGGTCGACGGTCTTCGAGGCGTCTTGACGTGAAAGGGGGGGTGGTGGGCCAGGGCTGTTTCCTATTCATGAATTTGTGCTATGTGCCATGGGATTGCATGGACTGCCGTCGACTTGCTCACTCGAATGGTTGTTTCTCGCATCACTCATACAGATTAAGCAGATGGTCGCTTTCATCGAGTCAGAGGCGCGCGAGAAGGTTGAGGAGATCAGGGCAAAGGTGTGTGTGTGTGTGCGTGCGTGTGTGTGAAGGCATGAAGGCATGAAAACATTCTCGTGGAGAATAAATATGGAGGAGAGGGCGCGACCACACCGAGCGAGGGACGCGCCGAGCTGCATCTTCACTTGCGTGCCGCAATTCCTGCCATTGCTTGTGGCCAGGCTGAGGAAGAGTTCAACATTGAGAAGGCTCGCCTCGTTCAGGAGGAGACCATTAAGATTAACCAGCAGCTCGAGCGCCGTGCCAAGCAGGTCGAGACCCAGCAAAAAATGTCAGTCATCTTGCCCTTCTTGTCCTCCTATTTGAGCTTGTCCAGTTGCTCAGCCGCGCTCATCCGCGTGCCGTTGGCCCTCTACCCGTTTCTGTAGCGAGTACTCCAACAAGCTCAACGTCGCTCGTCTTGAGGTGCTCAAGGCACAGGAGGAGGCCCTCAAGGTTGGTTGGCACCATCATGCCCTCACAATCGAGTCAGCCGTGTCTGGGTTTCAATGCCCTCTTTTTGCCGTTTGGGTTGCTCATGTTTATCAAACTCTGGCTGTTCTTTGCAGTCGGTCACCGAGCAGGCCACCAAGGATATTTCCGACATCACCAAGGACAAGGCCAAGTACAAGACTCTCCTGCAGGATCTGCTCACTCAGGTGCGGGCTCAAACCCTGAATAGTTTGCTCTCTTCATGCTCTTCATGCTTTTCAGGCTCTTCAGGCTAAAACTCATTCGTCCTTTGCGACACCTTGACTTTTTTTAGTGCTTGTGCCAGCTGCTAGAGCCCGAAGCCACTGTTCGCGTTCGCAAGCAAGATATCAGTCTGATCAAGGTATGTATCGATTCTGGCATTTTACATGCGCGTACCACTGAACACGACCCTGCATTCATGGCCCCAACAAACATAAACACATGGAATGGCTTTTGGTTCTGTGACGAAAAAAATTCGCTTGATTACCTGAGAGGGTTGTTTTCAACTGTAACTGATGCCGAGAGCCAAAAGCCGTATCCTTGATTTTTCCCGCCATCTGGCTGATGTTTCTCTAAAATTACCTTTGCTCATTTGACCATGCTCTTTGGGTTTTTTGTTACCTTGCGGACATGCAGGAGGTCATCAACGGCGCCAAGAAGGCGGTGAAGGACAAGACGGGCATCGATGTCAAGCTGACCGTTGACGAGGAGCACTGCCTCGATGAGGAATGCGGCGGTGGTGTCGAAGTGGCGGTGACGGACCGCATCCGCGTCACCAACACCTTGAAGCGTCGCCTTGAGCTTGCCGTCCAGCAGCTCATGCCTGCTCTCCGTCTCCACCTCTTTGGCGAGCAGGGCACCCGTGCCTTCTTCAACTAACTTCGCACACTCGGCCCTGTGGGCTACCATGCACCGGCGTTTTGTGTTTACCGCCTTGACGGCAGTCTACTTGTTCTCTTTTCTCGTGTCTTTGCTGGTGCCTGCCAACAAGCTGATATTGCGGCTTGTTGAACTGGTATTGCCGTTTGCACGTCTGGGTCCTTTTACCCGCAAACCCAAACATTTGGGTTTTATTGTGCGTTGTGCGTTTAGCTCCCTTCTTCCCTTTGCTCGTTTAAGTTGTCGTTAGCTGTCAACGCACCAGAGCGGCCGCTGCCGAGATGCATGTGGATTAGTGCCTTGCCCGTGCAAGTTCTTCATCCATCTCAGCCAACCCTTTCCTGCCTGCGAAACCTTAACAAAATTGTATCCCTAAAAATGGTTCATTTCTCAAAATTTAATCTCTCTCGCATCCAGCCAATCAGCGACCCCACCATCGGTTGACGTCAACTTGGTAAATTTGAGAGCTTGGTCAGGGGCCGACTGGTAATACATGATTGTCTACAAGTCCACACTGCACCTGGTCGCGACTCTCATATGCACACATGTGAACAACCCGACGATGAGCGTGCCAGCTCAAAAGAAAGGACTTCTATGGAAAGAAAAAAAAAAAAAAAAAAAAAGAAAGAAAGAAAGAAAGAAAGAAAGAAAGAAGAGGAACAATCATAACAACAACCAACAAACAACAGGACTCGGTTCCAATTTCGCACACAGATACAGGTCGCAGCCAGCTGAAGCAACACATGACAGGTCGCCGGCAGAGAGAAAAGAAGAAAGAGTGGCGTGGCATGGCGTGGCATGAATAGGCCAATTTACTCGTGCTCTTGATCTTCAAAATCCAAGTATCCCGCTTCATCTGAACGATCGCCAACGTCCAGATAGCCGCCAGCAGCATCCCCTTGCTCTGTTTCCAAGTAGCCATCCTCAAAGGAGGGCTCTTCAAAGGTGCCAGCTTGGTTATGCGGCAGGTCCATGTAGTCAGGGTTGTCATCGTAGCGATCAAACGGGTCTTCGTCATACAGCGGATTCTCCTTGGTCTCATGTTCTACGCTGGTCTCGTACAGGGGGTTCTCGAAAGCAACCGTGCCCTCGCGTCCCCCACCTGCCTTGTATGCAACTACGCCCGGGTGTTTGGCAGCGTTGCGACGGGCACGGACCACCAAAAAGGCAGCAACTGCAGCTACGACCACAATCGCAGCAACAGCCACCCCGACAATAATGGCAGTGTTGTCACCAGAAGAGCCACCCGCACCAGTACTTTCGCCGGTGCCGACCCCAGTTGTCGGCGATCGAGTCGTAGCCCCACCACTGCCGGCCACGGCCTGGCGGTATTCTGCAATGGCAGCTTCGTAGTCGGCTGCTGACGCGTCGGCACCAAACGCCTTGCAGGCAGCGCATGGGGTTACCAAGTCTTCGTTTTGGCGGATGTCAGTTACAGACGCTCCAGCAATAATGGTCAGAACTTGGCTCAGTGCACCAGTGTTGCGCACATCGAGCAGTGCGGCATACACAGCTTGTGCCGCCAATGTTGAAGGTGTGACACTAAAGTTGACCAAGATCGAGCCTTGTTGCATGGCTAGCACTCTGATCGCGGCGGGCGTGACCGGGTTGGTGGTGGCATTCAAGCGCACATTGAGCGCCTGTGAAACGGCTGAATGCATGTCCCGAGGCCGCAGATCTGAGGGGTTGATTCCGCCAAATGAAAAATGCACATGCGTAGTGGCCTGCATATGCAAATTGGCTTCGGTGGGATAGGGCGTTGTAGTTGTAGTAGTAGTAGTAGTAGTAGTAGTAGTAGTAGTAGTAGTAGTAGTAGTAGTAGTAGTAGTAGTAGTAGTAGTAGTAGTAGTGGTGGTGGTGGTGGTTGTTGTTGTTGTAGTGGTTGTCGTTGTGGTAGTGGTGGTTGTAGGCATTGTCGTGGTCGACGAGGAGGCAGTTGACGCTGATGCTGTCGTCGTTGTCGTTGTGGTCGTCGTTGTGGTCGTCGTCGTCGTTGTGGTGACTGAGTTGCGATACGCGTCGTAGGCGGCATCGAACTGTGTTTGCGTGGAAGCGGCGGTGCACTGTTGGCAGGGGGTGAAACTGTCGCTTGTGATGGCACCGTCCTGGACCATAGGCGAGTCCAGTCTCTGAGCCAAAGCATCGGCCAGCGCGCCACTCTGACGCACATCCTGAATTGCAGCGTAGACTGCTTGAGCTGCGAGAGCCGAGCTCTGTGGTGTGACCACAAAGCGTACCCGTACCGACGTCGGGTTGGCACTGAAGAGATCCGTGACGACCACATCCGAGCTTTGGAGCGGGTCAACTCGCGCATCAATGACCTGGTTGACGATTGCCGTCAGGGTATCTGGAAAGTCACTGGTGCGCCAGTCGTTGGCCGTGGTGCCTGTAAAAGCAACAGCCCCAAAAGACGATAGATCGGTGGTCGTGGCCTGCTGCGTCTTGGAGACAGTGGTGGTGGTGGTAGTGGTGGTGGTGGTAGTAGTCACTTTGGTGGTAGTAGTCGTTGTGGTCGAACCCATGGTTGTGGAAGCTGGTGGTACAAGCTCCACATCGGCGCAGCATCGGACTCGTGCGCTAAAAAAAGTTGGCAGACACTCTGACGTACCATGGGGGCCACCGACATGCGAGTGCACGAGGAAAGCTTCCACTCCGCAGCGGTCGCACCGGGTGGACGACCACACGGCGGCAAAGTTGTGCTCACAACCGGTGTCCATGGCTTCGCCACGCACGAGCTCAGAGTACGAGCACAGGCGCGCACCGGCCGCGCGACAGTGGTCATGGGCAGAATTAAAAAACACGTCACCATTGACGCACTCGCCGTCGTCGACTTCTGAAGCCCCGCACACTGAAAAAGTGCCAAAGCCGTTTTCTGACCACCCCAGGGCGGCACACGTTTGTAGTGACACTTCCTTGGTGAGGGCAGGGTCCGCTTCGTCGGCGCAGCAACGGACAGCATATGAGGCGTTGTTGGATTCAGCACACCTATGGACGCGAAGGCATCCCAAAGTGCATGCCAAGCCAAGTCGGCCGCACACAAGACACGCATGAGTTGCTTTCCAATTGTGCGATTCAGGGTCAAGGATCACGGGCGGAATTCATACATGGAATTTTGACGGCTGGGGTTGTAGACAACGTAGCCTTCACTGCCTCGCTCTGTCAAACACCGGCCTGCAAGTGTGATGTAGCTGTCAGCCAGAGGGTCGTCGGGGACGGCAAAGGCATCAATCATCCATCTTGGACAGAGACGTGCACCAATGGTCGCGCACAGGCGGTCGGCTTGGTCAGGTGACGTTGCAGTCAGCACGCGCTGGGTGGGGGCCCGCTCCTCAGCGTTTAGCGTCCAGTGAACATAAGGGGACAAACAAACGCTACCGGCCGCGGTCACGTTGTTTGCAGCATTGCTCCAGCCTTGTGTAAAGCCAGTCAGGTCGGGGTTGCGTCTGGTTGCGGCAGCAGTGCGCAGCTGCGCGCACGTGGCATCAGAGCGCACTGTCACGTCATCGGCGCAGCAACGCACATGGGACTGCGCGCTGGTGGCGGCACAACGGGGGGAGACGGCGGATGAGTGGCCCTGCTTGGGCACTTGATAAAAGCCACCAGCACACGGGGTGCGTGTCCATGTATAAAAGTCACTGTTAGGAGCACATGGTGCCGCCTCTAGCTCTGTATCTGATTCCCTGTCATAACCACAACGGGGTCCACGCCATATCCAGAGCAGGGTGGTATCATGTGAGATCAAATACGTGCTGCGAGAGACAAGAAGAGGATCACATTTGCAAACTTACGCAAGAGTGCACAAGCGAGCCCCAGCATCTGAGCAGACTTGTTCCGCCTGGCGAAACGTCAAAGCAACGGCCGCACAGTTGCCGTCGTCTGCAGTCGCTCCACCCACAACATTGGCCGTGGCGCAAACATTGGGGGCACCAGGGCCAGGGGCCAGACCAAGCTCGTCGCAAGTCTTGCAAGACGTGCTCGTGAGGGCTGCCTCGTATTGTCGCACATCAGCACAGCAACTAAAGGATTACAAACAACGCAGCGGGAATGAGTGCGTCTGGTCATCGCTTCAGGCTCTGGTGCAAATAGATAGGGAAGAGCAAGCTCGCACCGAACACGGCCCTTCATGGTCACGATATCACGGCATTGCGCATCAACATGGCCTTGCTCAAACAGAGGGCCATATTTGATTCCCACGCGACTTTCCGAGCCACACGTGCTGCAATCGGACGACGACCACACGTATCCAGAATCGAACCCACCCCCTGACCGCGGCGCACCGCAACGATTGCGAGAAGATTGCACAAAGAATAAGCATTGTTACCAAGTCAAAGTGTTGCACGATATGCAGTGTCGTACCTGTGCCAGCACCAATGCCGGCTGCCAACTCGCTGGCCGTGCACAGCCGCGCGCCAAGGGCATCGCAAGTGGCATAGGCCTCGTCATATGAGATCGGATCGGGCAGGAAGGTGCTGTTGGGACCCACAAGGCCACTGGCACACACACCAACGTTGCCAGCCCGGCCCGGACTCCAGTCCAACTCGGAACATGAAGAGCGAGAAGGCCATGGCTCCACTGCAGTCTCATCTGTGTTTGAGGGGCGTGTGAGGTGGGGGCGCCTTGGGGTAAAAACCTCCCTGGCCAGGATTCGCTGCCATCGAATTGTCTTGGTCTGTTCTCTTTTCCTTTCAGCCTTGTTCCCCATCAAACAGCTAAAAACATAGTAAAGCAAAACGAAGCTTACCAGCACAGCAGCGCAGAGCAGCGCCTTCCTCAAAAGCCTTGCAGTTCCATGTGTCTGAATTATGCGTGAGAGCCCAGTATCCTTGCGAACCATCCGCCGTTTGGCAGTAGGAGCCCGAGATGACGGGGACCGAATTGAAGTTGCAGCCCGTGTCCATGGCTTGGGTAGCCAGCTCATGCCGCGTGCATAGCCGACCACCGTTCACCAGACACGTGGCTGTGGCTTGAGCAAACGTCACGTTGGTATTGCACCGCGCATCGCCTTGCGGCAGAGGAGTGCCAGACATGTCATACGGCAACTGTGATGCAGCACAAACCAGGTCTTGCTCGTCGTCGGCCAAGGTCCAGCCACCTTTGAAGGAATTCAGGAAGTTAAACTGGCCCTGGCCCTCATTGCGCAAGACCTCACATGATTTGTCTGAAGGAAAGGCGACGCGCTCATCAGCACAGCAACGCACAAAGGCCATGTCCGTGGCCGCGCGACAAGTGATATTGTTCCCATGGTCCGTGTTGCCTAACACAGACCAAAAACTGCCCGAGTCACAGGCTGTCCGCGTCCAAATTTCGCGCCAGTCGTGCTCACATCCGGTCGAGACCGTTTCTTTTCTCAGGACCTCCTGGTAATCACACAATCGTGCTCCCACACTCAGGCAGATGCGTTGTGCCGCCTGGGTTTGATGAATTTAGCAGAATTGGGGTGCGTGTGTGCGCGCGCATGGAGGGGTCACAGGCAAAACTGGTGTGAGCAAAACCCATCGCGCTTCTCGATACTTGACCTGGCTTGTTCATCGCCTTGGGATGCAACCGCCTTTTGCATGAGCAGATAAAAGAGCAAGAAGCGAGCAAGCTGGCCCACACGAACCTGAAAATCGACGGCACGGTACAGGCACTGACTGGTGGACCCACTGACAAGAATCTTCGAGTCGGCACAAACAGCCGACGATGCCCAACCTGAAGGCCAACCGAGCTGCGAACATGTTTTGCACGATGTCGTGGTAAAGACGTCTTGGGCTCGAATGGCATCGGCGCAGCAGCGGACGGCAGCCGTTTGGGTCGAAATACTGCGGCAGTCCTCCTGCTTGTTATCATAGCGGAAAGTGCGGTAGCTTTCCTTGCCGCATCGACCGCACTCGCTGGAAGTCCACACTTGCCTGGCGTTGTGCAGGCAGCCGGTATCCGCGGACACGCCACCGACGTATTCAGAAAAGGTACAAAGGCGTGCACCAATGGACTCACAATAATCCTTGGCGGCACCAAAGGACACCTCCTTCCCCACGCACGTGCCGTCTGCCTTGACTTGGGACAGACCGCAAACCTCTGTGGTCATGAAGGACTCGGTGAAGGTAAAGCCGAGGTTGCTGCAGCTCAGTTCTGACACGGGACGCTCTGGAACAACGTCGTCGGCACAGCAGCGCACGCCCTGATCCGCGCGATGTACATCGGGGACGCGGCACATCGTTTTTGTCTCATCTGTATTTCGGTTGAACAGCCAAAATCCTGCTTCGCCTTCACTTGTGGTGCAGGGCTCGCTGGTCCAGACATACACGGCATCAAAGAAGCAGCCAGTACCGATAGCGACCTGCTTTGTCTCCTGCAAAGTACAGAGCCGCGCATGATTGATTGTGCAAATGTATTCAGCCTCGCCTTGCGTCACGTTCGAGTGGCAGCGCTTTGCGGGATCACTCTCCAGCTCTCCGCTAACGTTGTAAGCCAGCTCCGATGCTGCACACACGGGCGCGTCGGCAGGTGATTGGCGCCAGCCGTTGACGTCTCGAGTATTCACTAGGTTTTGGATGGCGGACATGTGTTCGGCACAGGACCAGTCTGACTTGACTACGGAATCGCTGTCTGCACAGCACACGTAGGATGCGCGACCTGCAGTGACGTTTCGGCACTCTCGGGCCGAGCTATCAGCCGCACCGGGCACGGTGACATAAGCAGCGGCAAAGCCACACGACGTGCGCGACCACACCGGGCTGTCAAGCGCACACTCCGCATTTGTCAAAGCAGAGTTGTTGAAGCGCCCTCCCTCGATCTCCCCGATGCCGCATAAACGCGCGCCCATGGCGCGGCAAGCTGCAGCAGCCTGCTCAAAAAATGCATTGGCCACAGGGCACGTTCGATTTACTCCGACGTCAAATGCGCCGCACACGGGGCTCCAGGCTGCTGTGTCATCAAATTGCGCACTTAGATCCTCACAAGAGCTACAGGAGGTATCGGTGTTGTCCAGTTCAATAACGTCTTCCTCGTCGGCACAGCAACGGATGCCGCCTTGATCGCTATCGCTCAGGCAATGGCGCGCACCGTAGGTTGTACCGACATCGTTCCAGCGATGTGCCAAGTGGCGATTGTAGCCACAACTGCTGCAAGCAGTCGAGCTCCAGGTCCATGCGTTGTCGTGCCCGCAGCCGGAGCCCCTGCTCACGCCGGACGCCAATTCCCCAAACGTACACAAACGGGCACCAATGGCCTTGCACATGGCATCAGCGGTAGTGTAATTGGCAGCCGAGACAGCCGGACATTGATACGTGCCGCTGCCCGCCGGCGATTCCTCGATTTCGGAATCCCCACACACCCCGGGGCGCACAACTGATCCGACGGACGATTTGAAGCCAATGTCCTGGCAAGAGCGCTGAGAACGCTCGATGTGCGGCACCTCCTCATCCGCGCAACAGCGTACGGCAAAGGTGCGATTATTCACGGTGGGGTCCGCACTCGCACAGTATGGTGGGTTGGTGTCAAGTGTGTTGATGTCTGGTACCACCAGGTAGCCGGGGCGTGAGTGGTTGTTTGATACAAAGCACGTCGACGACGATGCTTTGTCAATGTAATCAAAGCCACAGCCCGTGTCCCAGCCAAACAGGGCATGTTCGTTCACCGTGCACACGCGAGCACCAATCATAGCGCAGAGGCTTTGGGCCTCGTCGAGGGTCGCATGCTGGCAGCGGTCGTCAACGTTGGCAATGAGATTGCCATTGACGTCATAAGGGATGTGCGAGGCAGCGCAAATGCCCAAGTTGGTGCGAGCCGGCGAGGACCATCCGTTGATGTTATCCTTCTGGTTTCGCTGGCCAAGGTTGGCGGCAACACGAATGTGCTGACTGCACGAGAGATCCGACGGCAGCTTGCCCTCGTCGCCGCAGCAGCGGACCTTGGCTGCGAGCTGCGTCTTGGGGGCACAGGTCCAACTTGGGGTGTCCACGCCAGCATAGGCTGATTCCGTGACAATAAATTCACCGTCGCTGCAGCCACCAGCACTCCGCGTCCAAACATTGACCGAGTCCTCGTCGTCGCACGTTGCGCCGTGGAGCTCATTGTTCCACACTTCTTCAACCGAGCATAGCCGAGCGCCAATGCTAGCACAAACCTGCAGAGCAGTGTCAAATGCCACATTCTCGTTACTACAAGCGCGGGGGCTGCCGTCCAAAGAGCCCAGGATCATACTGGAGGCACAGACATCAATTGAGCCCTTGGCCTCTGTTCCCAAAAAGTCCATAAAGCCCAATTCTCCGCACGTCCGACATGATGCAGCCGTCAAGGCTGTGGTCGAGCTGAGATCGTCGGCACAGCAGCGAAATTTGCGACGCCAAAAGCGATTGATGCATTCCGTTTCACCCGTCGCAGGATTGTACATGGTAGAAAAGTCGCCCGTGCCGCGACCGCAGCTTTGCGTAGACCAGAGGAACTGGTTATTGCAGGTGGTGCCCTGGGTAACACCGAGAACGTGCTCCTCCATGGTGCACATGCGCCCCCCGATGCGTCGGCAATAGGCTTCTGCATCGTAATAATTGCGTGCGCCCAGGCACTGGGAGTCGCGGCTTTGGCCTGTACTGCACACATGGCGCAGCGTATCCGTAGCCTGCCAGCCCAATTGATGGCAGCTCAGCGCAGAGGGCTCGACTGGCTCAGTCTCTTCATCCGCGCAGCATCGCAAGCCGAGCGGCTGCTCTGCCTCAATGGGCCCTGTGCTGGGCACGCAAAAGTTGGCACCGTTGTAAGGGCGCACGGCGCGGTGGCCAGGTTGGCCGTCGCTCGTAGTACAGTACGTTGCCGACAGAATGAAGCTCTCTGCGTCGTAGCCACACCCGGAACTCCTTCTACACATGGAGGAAGCAAGGCGGGGAGGCAAAATCAATGTATAAGTTCTCATACACGTGATGAAGGAACACAAAAGGGTTGAGCAGCAACGCCACAAGCGGCCAAATACGCATGCGGAGCAAGGCATACGTACGTGCTGGTCAAAACCTCACTGCGAGTGCAGAGGCGAGCACCAGTCATGGCGCAGGCGCGGATGGCATCTGGAACCGAGGTGGGCCGCTGACAGCGAGCATCCACTGTTGCAGGAAGAAAAGCACCACTTCCGTTAAAGGGGACGAGGGAGGCAGCGCACACGCCTTGTTTGGGAGAGGTCCAGGAAACGCCATTGGTCCAACGCACGCCAAGGTAAGCGTAGTGGGCCACCTGCTCGGTACAGGAACGATCTGACTTGATGTCAAGCTCGTCAGCACAGCAGCGCACGAAGGCTGCTTCTGTTGGGGCTGTGCACTTCAGGGGAATGTTGTCGAGTTGGTCACCTGCCCCTGGCCCCGTCCAGAATCCAGTGGGGCAGGTAGAGCGGGACCACAGACGGTTGAAATCGTGACCACACCCAGTTGATCTAGTTACGTCCCCAATGAGCTCGGAAATCTCACAGAGGCGCGCTCCAATGACCGCACAATACTCCTCGGCTACGGCAAAGGGCACAGCGTCCGCAGCACAGGCAGGGGTGCCAGCTTGGTCGAGAATGTTGCTCTCACCGCAGACCTTGGAGGAGTTACCGATGATGCTGCCCTGAGGCGTGAAGGGAATGGGGTTCCAGCTGAGCTCGCCACACGTCTTGGCCGAGGTGCCAACTAAGACGGCCGATGAGCTTGAGGCGTCGGCGCAGCACCGAACCATCGCGCGTTCCAAGGGCGACACGTTGCGGCAGCGCGAACCCCCTCGATCGTTGTTGGCGTGCACCTTGTATTGCATGTAGCCCGTGTTGCCGCACCGACCGCATTCAGTGCTGGTCCACATGAAGGTCTGGTCCACCGAGCACCCCGTGCCATTGACCTCGGACGCCAACGCCTCTGAATTCGTGCACAAGCGCGCACCGATGGCCGAACACATGCGCTGAGCCTCATCAAAGGTCACGGCGTTGTTGATGTCGTCGCCATCAGTGAAGCAGGTGCCATCGACTGATACCGACGAAGCACAGGTGGATAGGCGCCCGACACCCGTGCCAGACCAGCCGAGCTCTTGGCAAGAACGCTCGGAGCGAGGGGCGGATTCACCGAGATTGATCTCATCGCCGCAGCAGCGCACGGCATAATTTGCATCATTTTGGGCCACACAGATGGGCGGTCCCGAGTTGTCGCCGTTCGTAGCGAAGTAGCCATAACCGTTGTCCATGCGACACGCTGAGCCAGTAACGATCATCTGAGAATCAAAGCCACACCCGGTGCCTCTGGCAAAGCTGATTTCATTGAGTCCGCAGAGACGGCTGCCACTGGCGGCGCAGATGCGGACGGCATCAATGTATGACTTGCCGGAGAAGCAGCGAGTGTCTGTCTCCAGGCTTGTATTGCGAACAGCGGCGCCATTTTCGTCAAAGAGCATTTCTGAGTTGGTGCATTTGCCACCCTCAACGTCTTGGTCGGGTGATTTCCATTGTTGTAGAACAGGGAAGGTGTTGTAGCGAGCCGTGTTGGAGCGCAAAGCGGCACAGGGCAAATCTGACTTGATGGTGCCATAGTCTGCACAGCACTGCCATCGTCAAAAACGAGCGTATGAGGGACGGTGAACAGGGGGGTGTTGAGGACGAGCAAGAGCGTTTTGTAGGAAAGCGAGGTGCCTGTATCAGTGGGTGCTGTTGAGCATGGGGGATGGGAGTGTGAAGGGAGAGAAATACTTACGCGGACATAGGCAGTGGTATTGGAGTCACGGGGCAAGCAGACCTCCGTGTCGCTGGTGGCTTGTGCGCCGCGACCAAGGACGGCAGAGAAGCTTGCTTCATTCACAGCACAGGAGGTTCGCGACCAGATGAATCTATTGTCGTGCTGGCAGCCGGTGCCGGCCGTCTCGCCACTGCGCAGCTCAGACGCATCGCAGAGGCGAGCTCCGACATCCAGGCATAGACGCTCGGCAGCATCCCACGGCAAGGGACGGTCAATGCAGCCGGCATTGTCGGTCGCAACGCCACCAGCCACCTCTGAATCCGAGCATACTTCGTTGGAGGCTGTACCCGAGCCCCAGCCGAGCTCAGAGCAAGTAGCGCACGACGTACCGTGCAGTTGACCAAAGCGTGAGGTGTCATCTGCACAGCAGCGCACAAAAGCGGAGCCCGAGTTGGCGGCAAGACACTCGCTGTCAGTGGTATCCTCGAAGCGGTAGGCCATATACTTGGTTTCGGAGCAGCGGCCACACGGCGTGCTGGTCCAGACATATTGAGTGTCATGGCCGCAGCCTGTGCCACGCGATTCACCCCCGACATATTCGCTAAAGGTACAAAGTCGGGCGCCGATGGCTTCGCAGGCTTGCTGAGCGGCATTCCAGTTCACCTCAGAGCTGACGCAGCCAGATGAGACTTTAGAGGTGTTTAGCTGACTGGCCCCACAGACATCGAGGCGACCGTAGGGTGTTTCAACAAAGTTGGGCAGTTCACTGCATGATTTGACTGAGGTTTTGGGTGCTTCCAAGTATTCGTCACCACAACACATGGTGGCGTAGCTATTCTCTCGCGCCACGTCGTCAGTGACGCAGGACTGCGTATCAGTGTCGTTCCATCGGACGATGATGTAGCCTACTCATACGGGCGAGCGTTGGGATGTCTGAGAAGCGCGAACGAGCTAGCCGTTGGCGAGACAAGCCTCGGCAGCATACCATCGTCTTGGCCGTTGCCGTTGGTGTCACAGCGTGAATTGGTGATTAGATCCAGCCCGTTGAATTCATTGGCACAGCCGGTGGCATCCATCTTGTTTCGTAGTTCGTGCCAGAAGCACATGCGTGCGCCGTTGGCAGCACACACCTGGAGTTGTACGGCGCGGGGAAGGAGAGTGGAAGGGAGGCGAGGACGTGTTAGAGGGGGAACAGCAAGGCAATGAGGATTGCTCGAATGACGATGTCTTGGAATATTAGATACACATACGCGCTCAGTGTCAACGACCGACTGGTCGCGCAAGCAGCGTTGGTGTACGCCTTCCACAACGGTAGATGGAAGCAGAAAGCCATCCTTGTCGTATGCCATGTATGCACCAACGCATACGGTGTCAAACTGTGAATCGGGATCTTGTCTAGTCCAACCATTGTCCGTCTGCCAATACCAAGCGGGCATGAGACGGAGGAGGGGAGAGGAGAGGAGATGAGAGGAAAGAGCCATTCTCTGGCATGCGTACCGCGGCCCGCGCTGGATTCCCGTAGTTCTGGGCAAGAGCACGCAATTGGGTGCAAGAGAGGTCGCTGCGCGTGGTGACCGAGGAAGCGTCGGCACAGCATCTAATGTTCATTCAGCAGCAGATTATAGCGATCTTGGTGTGAGTTGAGCAAGAGGAGCGAAGAAAGATCAAGCATGCAGCGGGAGCAGACCTAAAATAGTGGGACTCATTGGGATCGGTCACGTTCTTGGGAATTGAGTCGAGCATGGCTGGTTTACCAGCAGCCGTGATGTAGCCGACTGAGCCATCTGGCAGGAGGCCAGGTGTCCGAGTCCAGAGCTATGGGAGGGGTGTGTGTGTGTGTGTGTGTAGACCGTGGGATGTTTATGTCGGTACACGAGGATTTATACAGGCTGGAACGCATGCGTAGGGGAGGTGCAGCATTGGAACGATGGCAAGTTGAAGGGATCGTACTCTTTTGTTGTCAAAAAAGCAGCCTGTACCGGCAGGTTCGCCCGCTTCAAGCTCGGAAAAGGCGCAAAGGCGTGCGCCTTGAGCTAGACAGGCCTGTCGAGCTTCCGCGTAGGTCACTGGAGGGTAGCATTCCCCGTCGGTGGTTGTAATCGAGTTGCCACACACGGATGGGTATTTCTGTGTGCATCAGCATGGTGAGCCCGAGCCTGAGAATGAGGCGGTAGGGCTTGTTTCCCTCCCCTCCTGTTCTCCCGGAGCAGCACGAGTACCGTCGTCCTTACGGCTTCATGGCTCCAGCCCAAGGATTCACAAGTTTGACAGGATGTCGTTGTTTCCTCAATGAGAGCGGTTGCGCTCCTTTATGAACGCAGTGCAAGCATGGCCGCCAGTGAGCATTGACAGGCACGGGCGGTCTGAGCTTAATCTCTGATGCTGGATCAACGGATTGAGTCGGGAGGGGTTTGCCCAGACCAACAGACGAGGGGACGTGGTCTGGACGGCGGAGCTGACCCGAGGAAAAGAAAGAGCACGCCGGCACAATGAAGGCCGCGTGCCATGGCGGCCGTGTGGTGAAGAGCGATCAGAGTTGAAAACGTGATTAGCTTTACTGCCCGAGAGTTGGAAGTACGAGGTCACCGGTCGGGGCAAGATGGCTGCGAAAGAGTATCCACAGAGAAAAATGAGATGGCGTCATCACCTCGCGACGTGCGGCCTGCAAGGCAAGCGACATACGTCAATAGACGTGCATCAAAGGTACAGGTGCGCGCTCAAGATCTCCGATCTTCATGGTTTGCGCACTGACTGAAGCGCATGCAACGATGAAACCAAAGCGATCAGAGGCAAAAGTCGTACTGCACCGAATGCAAGCCACCAAGTGACCCACACGAAGCACTGGCAGCGTGATGGCGATGGTACCTGAAACCGCCGTCGCGACCAAAAGTGAGATCAGAGTGCACCGGGCTTGCACTCGATCTTGCTCTTGTCAGCGTGATACACTGACTTGGTTTGTTGATGTTTTAACACGCCACAGAGAGGAGAGAGAGAGAGAGAGAGAGAGAGAGAGAGAGAGAGAGAGATGAAGAGAGAGAGAGAGAGAGAGAGAGAGAGAGAGAGAGAGAGAGAGAGAGAGAGAGAGAGAGAGAGAGAGAGAGAGAGAGAGAGAGAGAGAGAGAGAGAGAGAGAGATGAAGAGAAAGAGAGAGAGAGAGAGAGAGAGAGAGAGATGAATTGGTTTGGTCGGTTTGAGAAAGAGAGAAGTAAAGAGCAAAGACACAAAGGAAGAGCACAACTACGAGAGAGAGAGAAAAGAGAGAGAGAGAGAGAGAGAGAGAGAGAGTGTGTGTGTGTGTGTGTGTGCTGTTGTTGATGTTTTTTTTTCTTCTTAGCAAGCATGGTGTTGTGTAAGTGGACAGCGCAAAGTAAAATCCTTTAGCTTTGGCTGTTGTGATGCACACAGCACCCACATCAATACAGATGGTGCCTTTGTTCCTTCGCGCGATCGCACAGCGAAGGTACATCGGATGTCCTATTGTGGTGCGCATGTCACCATAGGACAAGTCTACATAGGCCCCAAACACGATGTCTTCGTTTGACAGAAACAAGTCCCACATCCCGTTTTTTGTATTGATATCAAAGCACTTTTGCTTGATAAACTATACAACCCTGAAACGCAACATCCAAGGGTGCAGAATCAAGTGACGTTCATAAAGGCGGTAAGAACATGCTGACAATTCAATGATGTAGCACCATTCACTCCATTCGCCTACTGTATAATTTGTTCATCATCACTCCATTCGTCTTTAGCATTCATTTGCCTGCGCCTTGGCAACGGGGAAACGCGTGCGTGCGTGCGAGGCGCAGCCTTCGGCGACAGCCGCCGTTCCTCCAAACGCCTCTGTTTGAGCCGCGACCGTGCTCCGACTGGACGGCCGGTGTTGCACGCTTTTGCTTGTTGGTTGAAAAATTAACAGAAATAACCAAGAAAAGCAACAACAACAACAACCGCTTCTTGGCTGGGTCCGGCCTCAGTGGCTCATCCCTGCAAGTGTAACTTCTCGTCATTTCCGTTTCGGAGCCAGGGCAAAACTGCACCATGGCGGCCATGGACCCCGTTCGGACATTGCGCGGCGCTGACCCCGACCCCATTAACCGATTCTCAACCTCGTACTCCCGTGCCAACAGCCATGTGCGCTTTTCTTGCTGCCGTTGACGTGCCAGATCCCCGACCCGGTCTGCACCGCCCCGCTCAGCTCACTCACCCTTGCCTCCATTGCGTGTTGGCGGTTGCATCATCGTGCTATGCCTAGCTTTTGGAGCACGCGGCCAGGGAAATAGCATCCAGCCGTGCTCCGGTCGCCCCACGCCCAGACACGGGTTTCTCCCGCAACGAGCGCCCCTACATCTCTTACAGCGCTGCCATCGACCGGGATGACCCGGCTTTGGCCCGCCTCGTGGGGCCCGAGCTCACCTACAGCACTCGAACGTACGATTGCCTTGCATGAGCCTTGCGGTAGAACATGCCGTCAAGTGATCATCCAACAGACTTTTGCGTTTTGCACCGACATGCAATACTCAAACAACCTCCTTCCCTCCCGTCTTTATCAGCGCCCGCCTGCCCTCATCTTACGTCGCTCGTCATTGGCAGGCGCCGCGATTATGCCACCGATCGTCTCTCGCGCAGTCTTGACGACCCCACCGAACGCCATTTCCGCGCACGCCGCCGGGTCAGTCGTGACTCTGGCATATCAGTCCGACGCAGCCAACCTTGCAGTCTCACCCCCGTTCCACTATTGCGGATGCCCCAACGTTGCCTCTGGACAACCCAGTCATCAGGCCATGTGTCCCTACCCCGGCCTGTCACTGTTGGATCGGGTGTGAGCGGCTACAGCTTGTCCCGCCACTCAACACTGCCGTCGCATCGCGAGGTAGAGCATCTTCTGAGTGCTTTTGGCAACCACCGCGTGCTTCTCAAGCCTCACCCTGTCTCGGGGTTTGTCGCTGTGCGTCAAAAATACTAGGCCCCTACGCTCGCAACGGACACGGAAGCCCGCCAGCAGTATCAGGCCAGGCCCCTCCTTCCCACGGCCATCTCACGACCAGGCATGCTTCATCACATCTGCTCGCAAGCTGGTGCTCTTGTAGCCCTCACGGCCCGAGAGCCTTTACTGTCGCCTGATGCTCATTTACACACGTCACAGGCACAACACGCAGCTGTGACACAGGGCACACGCACAACACCAGCTTGCATGCGCCTCTTGGTGGCGATTTTACGCTTCGAGCCTACAGTGGCCAGGTGCGCCCTGTCACTGCCCCTCGTCTCACCCAATTCAATCCCAGTGGCCGTCAATTCAGTTGGCTGTTCTCTTCAAACTTACGCACTTGTTTGACGCTTGTCTCCTCTGATTGATGATCTTGCCTCATTGTAGATGTCACGGTCTAACATTCAGCCGTCTGAGACGCATGACACTCTCCGAAGCTCTTATGAAAAGGCCGTTCGCCTACCTGCCACCGACACGCGCGTGCGAGCCACTGCCAACCATTCTCCCTTTGTCTACGGAAACCGCCCCCGGCCTTACTTTCTACCTGATTCGCGCACTTCGGTTCGTTGACAACCAGTGGCACTGCCATTCTGACGACTTTGGGCTTTTGTCATCCGGGCATAAGCTCGTGTTTCGCCTTCCCTACGTGTCGGTTGACTCGCGTCTTGATTGACAAATGACGCCTGCCTTGGTCTTTGCTTAGTTGTACGGCACTACGGTGCCGCTGGATCTTCCGGCCACTCCGCGTTTGGCGCGGACGGATCCGGCTGAATACTCCTTCCGCACTGCGCCTCAACTGCACACGACGTACGTTTATGCCGTCCGAAGAACGCCCTCAAGCCACCCATGTCTCTTCCTTGTGCAGCCGTCAAGCCGATCACCTTTGCACAACATCTCACGAGGCATGTTCCCCGTTGATTTGTCTTTTTCTGCTTTGGTGCAATAGACTGACAGAAACGCTGCATGACGATAAGCATCACCTGCAGCAGCTGCATTTGGCGGCCCTTCACACAAGGGCTCAGCAGCTGACTGGTCGTCAGGCTGCCTCAGGTTTCTCCCGTAATGTGGACACAGCGCGGTTGCATCCTCAGAACCGCAACGCCAATGGCGAGCTCAATACCACCTACCGCGAAGAGGTGCGGGTGTATACGCTATCGCAACAGCGTAGATGTTCCTTGGCTCGGCCTCTGCGATCCGTGCCCATGGGCTCACCGTATTGCTTGCATGCGTAGATTCTTCGACCGCTGCAGCGTGGCAGTCGTTTGAACACCACGCTATGAGCAGAGCCAAGCCCTTTTGCTTGCTTCTCTGCCTTGACCAGTTGACCTGGCATGTTGCCGCTCTATCGTTCTCGTGAATATCCTTCTTGTTCTGAACCCCAAAGCCTAGTTCCCTCATCTTCGAATCCCATCCTCCTTCTTGCTGTTGTCGTTGGTGCTGCTGGTTAGCTTCTTGCCCGCTTTGCCGTTGTTGACATACAGTCGTCATCGTTCAGCCCCACGTGCTGGTCAATCGACCTCACGTATCGTTGCACGATGAGTGTCGCCCAAACGACGGCCATAGCTCTCCTTGTGTTTGCTCAAGCCATCACATCATTGTCGGTTACACCATGCACCATCCAAGGAGATGCAGCTACGCACCTTACCACCAATCAAAGGCAACAGTTGTCATTGTGGACATGGACAGCCATCTCTCATAGCTCCACCAGATGCTGAATTTGCCTGTTAGAAAAGAGAGGATCAAAATAAGAATGAACAGTAAAAATAAATAGCGCCTCTGTGTGTGTGTGTGTGTGTGTGTGTGTGTGTGTGTGTGTGTGTGTGTGTGTGTGTGTGTGTGTGTGTGTGTGTGTGTGTGTGTGTGTGTGTGTGTGTGTGTGTGTGTGTGTGTGTGTGTGTGTGTGTGTGTGTGTGTGTGTGTGTG
>NW_001865051.1:659391-672965 GCF_000002865.3 Monosiga brevicollis MX1
TTTCGGAGGAGCAGTGGCAGGCTGTGCTTGAGGCCGCAGGCAGTGGAGGAGACGGAGGAGAAGCGTGTTTTGTGCAACCAGCCTGGGCATTGCTGTCCAGGCAAACTTTGCCTCGATGGCAGCAGTAGCTATGCGGGCCGCTGCGTTGCAGCGAGGTGCTGCCTTCGGCCTGCAGCGTTGCCAGCCAGTCCTGGTTCGACACACCACGCCATTGCTCTGCGCTTTTTACCGTGATCGCCTGCAGTTTAAGACGCTGATTCAACCATGCATCAACGATGACCTGCGGCTTGCCGAATTGATGCTCTGGTTCCGGGAGCGAGGCCACATGGTTGCCGAGCTCGACCCCCTCTTGCGCCTCAAACGCGGCGTCTTCCGCACCGAACGTTCCCAGGGCGAGCCCGAACGCGACTCGTTTGATGTCGAAAGCCTGCTAGGCTGGGTGAGTCTTGCAAAGAGCTCACCGCTCATCCATTTTGTGGCTTACACCTCAGCATAGACGCTCCTCACTTCCGCTCACGCTGTGGGACTTGGGTTATTGTAGCTACTGGAGCGCTATCCTCGCGAGAGTAACCACGATAACAAAAACCAGTGGCTGTCTATAGTTCTGGGACTGAAGGCAACAAACCCCGAGCACTTTGACGTTTGTGCTACCACTGCCTCGCGGCATGCTCTGCCATGTTTCTGATCCTCAGGTGATACTGGCAGCTTACATGCCGTGCATTCACCTTCACCCTCTCTGACAGGTCGAGTTGCCCGGAAAAAAAGATCAGGTGAACCAAAAATGGACGCTGCCAGAGCTCTTTGAGCACCTGGCCGATTCCTACTCTGGCACCCTGTGTGCTCAGGTATGAGGCCAGCTCGATCCTCAAGCCTAGCGGGAGACCCTCCTCTCTCTCTCTCTCTCCCTGCACCTTCACCTTGGTTAAACACCTATTTCTGCTCGCATAGTTTTCGCATCTTTCTCTCGAACAACAACGTTGGGTCATGGACCGGTTGGAGAATCGTCGGGTTCTTTCAGGTAATTTGCCGCACTGGCGTGCGCCAATCGGCGCTACCGTGGTTGCCTTGATGCTCACATGTACCCCCATTGCTTTTAGGCTCACATAAGCGTGGCATCCTGTACGGCCTCTTGCAAGCCTCACTCCTTGAGGAGCACTTGCACACCCACTTCAAGGCCTCTAAACGCTTTGGCATTGGTTGGTCTTACTCTGGCGCTTTGCAGTGCTTCTTCCCCTTGGCCACTGACACGCCCCTTGAGCTGCGGTTGCGACTGACATGAAGGCTCTTGCTACCCATGACTGCGTGCTTAGACGGCTGTGAGGCTTTTATTCCCGGACTGGAGGCCATTATCCGCCGCAGTGCAGAGCTCGGTGTCAGCGACATCAACCTTGGCATGGCTCATCGCGGCCGCCTCAACGTCTTGCACACCATCATGGACAAGCCCATGGGTGCCATCTGTGCTGAAATGGTATACTTGTGCGATTGCATGCCGTTCCCGTCACCTCGCAGGGAGATTCAGGGTCATCGCACGCAGGCATTCTCTCTGTCTGCTTGAATAAACTGTCGAAAATTCTCCGGACCACCTTGCGGGCCTGAGCCCCATCACCGATGCCTAACTGACGCATTTTTTGTACTTACAGGAGGGTCTTCAGTCCCGCTACCATGTTGGTGACGTCAAGTACCATTTGGGCCAGGTACAGCGGTACCATCTGTTAACACCTGACTGCCTGATCGCTCTGGCTCAGCCATTGTCCACGCTTACATCTCTTTATTTTTAATTTTTTTTTTGCGCGCGCGTTCATGTCTTCCTCGCCGCGGCGCCTTGGCGCCGCTGGCCAATCACAGGAAGCCACCTTTGCTTTCAATCGGGTGGATCGGAAACGCGTTAATCCCCAGAATGATTACGATCCGGGCCAAGTGGAATACGTCAACCTTCGCCTGTTCCCAAACCCATCGCACCTGGAAGCCATCGCCCCCGTTATTGAGGGCTACACACACGCCCAGCAGGATATCATTCGAGACGATCGTCGGCGCAAGGTCATGTCAATCCTAGTTCACGGCGATGCAGCCTTCAGCGGGTTGGGCAGCGTGTACGAAACCATGCAGCTTTCTCAGCTCGAGGCCTTCTCAACGGGAGGCACGATTCATGTCGTGATCAACAATCAAGTTGGCTACACCACCCCACCCGCTGAAGCCTTTTCCAGTGGCCATGCCACAGACATTGCCAAGGTGGGTGCCAGCGGGCTCCAGCTCCCAGGAAGCCCATTTTACGACTCGCATGTTGTCAACATCACTTGTGTGGCGTGCTGTTGTCTCAATGCGTTCCCCTAATAATCATGCATTGCCACTTGTGCGCATGTGTGTGTGTGTGTGTGTGTGTGTGTATTGCATGCATGTGTGTCTGTTTCTGCGTCTTCGGCGTGTGGCGAAATGCCGATTTAGGTGGCAAAGGCGCCAATTTTCCATGTCAATGCTGATGATCCCGAGGCTGTGTGTGAGGCTTGCTTTCTGGCGGCCGAGTGGCGCAGCGAATTTGCTTCCGATGTGGTGGTGGACATTGTTGGCTATCGGCGCTTTGGACATAATGAGCAGGACGATCCGCATGCAACGCTGCCCCTGACCTACCAGCGCATTGCCAAACACCCCCCCGTGCTGCAGCAATACCTCGATCACTGCATGAATGAGAAGGCGGTTACAATGGCACAGATGGAACGCTGGCATCGTGGCATCAAGCGACGCTTCGATGAGGATCAAGCTCGAGCAGCTACAGGCTTTTATCTTCAAAAACCTCTGGAGTTTGCTCGTGACACGGTGGCCAAGAGTGGCATCCTGTCCACCCGGCGGACAGCCCAAGAGTTGACGGGACTGCCCATTGAGACATTGCAGTTTGTGGGCCAAGCAGCCTGCGACCTCTCCGAAGCTGAGCTCAAGCTACACCCCAACATTCAAAACATGATGCGCAAGCGGTTGAAAATGGTTGAAAATGCCAATTCGCGTGTGGACTGGGCCATGGCCGAAGCTCTTGCCATCGGTACCCTCTCTCTTCATCGGTTAGTGAAACCGCAAAGATGTGCACACGCGTCGCGCTATCACACTGGCTTCTGAGCTCACAGCAACTTGAAACGCAGAGACACAGGGCCAGCTGCCGATATTGATCAAGATGTCGATCCCCGCAAAGCCGCCCTGAAGGGTCTGAACAAAGGTGCGCTTGGGGCAAAGCTTGGACCTTTCGTTTTTTTCGGCCATGCTTGGAAGGCTCGTCTGCTGCATTTCAACTCATTCTGTATGGCCTCACTGCGTGTTAATCCGACCAAATGCGACGCCAGGCCACTTTGCCATACGCATCAGTGGCCAGGATTCAGAGCGTGGCACCTTTTCACAGCGCCATGCTGCTGTTTATGATCAAGAAACAGGCCAGCGGTATGCCTTGCCTTCTGCCACCCTGAACCTGCATGCAATGGGCGAGGCAGACTATCGGCGCCATGATCACAGGGCCCCTTTGTTATCATTACCGATAGCCAGGCCTGTCTGACGCAGGCCATCATCAGAACTCATCCCGCATGTCGCTCGACCGGCGCAAATGCCATAGCTATGTCCGCTTGGCCAACATCTCACCAGGCGGGCAGGATCCCGTGGAGATTTGGAACACCCCGTTAAACGAATTCGCCTGCCTTGGCTTTGAGTATGGTGCTTCACTGTCATATGAGGTAAGTGGCGCTGTGCAGACTGTGTATGGGTCAAACCCAATTGTCATGCCCTGTCAGTCACTCGCGATTTGGAACAAACGCCTTGATACGGTAGGACAAAGCACTCGTCATGTGGGAAGCGCAGTTTGGCGACTTTGCCAACAATGGTCAAGTGATATTTGACCAGTTTATCGCCTCGGGCGAGGAGCGCTGGAATGTGCAGACCAATCTTGTTGTCCTTTTGCCCCACGGCTATGATGGCCAAGTAAGATCTGGTTATTGGACTTGAAGCAACAAGAGAGGCCTCTTTGACGCTATCTTGTGCAGCGGCTTGATGGGAATGGCTCGAATCTGAATGCCGATAGCCCCTAAGATGTTTCTTGCATGCCCGTCCCACGTTCTTGCTTGTTTGATGTCCTTGTTTGACGTCCTTGTCCCTGAACAGGGCCCGGATCACAGCAGTGCGCGCATGGAGCGGTTCTTGCAGATGATGAACGATGACCCCGACTTTATTCCGGTTCGCGTTAAGATTGAAACCGTTACCATCACTGGGGCACGAATCAGCATCAGTGGCACCGGGGCCAACTTTGCTTTATCTAACTTTTTTGTGATGCCGTTTATGGTCATTAGGGTCGGGATCCGAACTCGCGCAGGCTCATTGAACAGACATTCGAAGCACTCGGGGACGACAAGGAGTACGTGCTATCTCATGCAACTGGTCGTCGTCGGCCGATTTCACGCTTCTTGTACAGCGTTGGACAAACGGCCGTTCTCATACGTCATGCATCGCCTGCAGGGCCGATCAAATTGAGCGATCGCGGCTTTTAGAAGTCCTGTTTGAGGTAGGACTGCCATATCGTGTGCCCTCCCCCCGGTCGAGGTGGGGTATTTGCTTGTGACCTCAGGATATCTGTGGGGCTCTGACCAATACGGCAGGTGGTGGAAAATCCGGCCGAGGCCATGGAAACGCTGGCCACAGAGATGTGCTTAATGGATGGCGAAGGCCCCATTCCTCGGTGCGGCGCGCTGAAACTCGGATGCTGGCGCTGTTGTTTGCTCTGCACTTTGTCAGCCTCACCTTGGCACGATTGTGTTGCGCTTGCATGTGCACCCTTCGGCCTGGTTAATTTTGTCCGACTCTAGGGTGGCCTGGGAGGCATTCATGACTTCATTCCTGCGCCGCCACGCAGAGCGTTCGGCCAACATGTTTATTCTCAATTGCAGCACCCCGGCGCAATACTTTCACGCGTTGCGGCGTCAGGTGTGATTGTCGTGTTTTTGCCCGTAGGCATGATGGAAGACTGCGAGGGTGTTTGGTTTGAGCTAATACATGTATGATGAGATAGGTGAATCTGCCGTTCCGTAAGCCCCTGATCTTGTTCACTCCCAAGTGGCTGCTGCACCATGCTCCTTGCACCAGTGGTATGTGGGTTTGTCGCTCGGCGCTTCCATTGTATTTTCTGCTGCCCAAGGGAGACATGGTCTTTCTTGCTTGAGGCTTCCAGCTTTGCGCGCCTGCTCAGCATGGTGCCTTTTGAATTTGTACCCTGACCCTTGATGGTCTCTTCACCATGCAGCACTCTGCGACCTGGGACCCGGGACCTTTTTCAACCGTATCATATCCGATGGCCGAGCAGGTAGATGTGCAGAGCCATTTCATCAGCTGCTGCGTCGCTCGCTCGAATTCAACAGCACTTCTCAACTTGATGTTGGCTTTCGCGTGTGTGCTTCGTAGCGGACAATCTCCGACATGCAAAACGGCCGGCATTAGTGCCGCCGGAACACGTCGAGCGAGTGCGTTGAGAGGCGCGCATTGGATCTTCATCATCATTGCTGCTACTGTCAATCGCTCCGAGCGTCTTCATAAGAGGTGTCTGCCTAATACCTCTGAAGCTCACGCATCTCCACGGTGTGCATGGAAATAGGTGATTTTGTGCAGCGGTCAAGTCTTTTATCACTTGAATAGGATGCGCGACCGGCTCAAGCTCAACAATGTTGTCATGATCCGGCTGGAACAGATTGCCCCCTTCCCTCACGATCTTGTCATTCAGGGCATTCAGCGGTTGGTCGACAACGGCACAGGGCGCGGGACACATGGACACTTCTGTTCCTCCCCCCCCCCCCCCCTTTTTTTTTTCTTCCTTTGGGATGCAACAGTTTTTGGTTCTCAATGAAAGGGGCAAACTTTTGGGTGCTGATCGACTGCATCCTTTGGTTTTTGTTCTTCTTGGGACGATGCTGTCGTGGTATTGGACGAATCTCTCATGCCATTCCGGCACGGTGTTGACAGGTATCCCAACGCAGAGGTTGTGTGGGTGCAGGAGGAACCCCGCAACATGGGGGCTTGGTCCTATGTGCAGCCGCGTTTAATGCTGGCGCTAAACGAAGAAAGCATGAAGACGGTAGGGAACGAGCCTTGCTGCATGACCTGGCCTGCCATCTGGCAAAGAAAAGCCGCTAATTTTTTTTGTTGTGCTTTCACGCCTTGCCTCCGTCGCCTTGGAAATAAATAGACGGGGCTTCGACCTGAGGAGCCCAAATACATTGGCCGACCCTCGGCAGCATCAACTGCCACGGCTTCCAGTGCCCTGCACCGCGAGGAGCTGGACGATATTGTTGAGCGTGCGTTCGCCGGTCTCCGTCCCGTTGAACGGTAGATGCACGCTCCTCACATGGCTTCCTAATCGAGATTTTGTCTGACAAACGCTCCAAAAGTTTGTGTAAACTTGTATTGCCTGAAAAGCAAAAAGCCGGGCTGACCTGATACATATTCTTGCAGAAGGAGAAGAAAGGGGAACCTGACAGGAACAGTGAGGGATGAGGACGTGGCGCCCTTACAAACCAAATGACGTGTTTAGTGGCTGATTGCATTTTTCTTCGTTGTAGCAGCTTTTTCCAGTAAGCGGTTCAGTGCCAGTGGTTCGGTCTGCCCTGGGCGACCTTCGCCTGGGGCGGCTGCATTCGTATTGGCGACGTGGAGGGATAGGCGGGGAGGGCGTCATGTTTGCGAGTTGGTGCGATTCTGACTGGTCAAGGGCAAAAAGGCGGAAGAGAGGAGCAGTGATCGCCAATTGCAACACGTTGGGCTTCAGAGTGCCGTGCCTGATTGATCTTGCTCTTACCCATCTCATGACCCTTTTCGCTTAGACATCTGTCATCATGGCTGCTCCCGGCCCGGCTCGGCATGTTGCCGTCGTCAAGTCTGTGCTGTCGGGTGATACCATCATCCTCCGCGGTTCGTGCATGTCTAGCCTTGCCAATTTCTTCTCGATCACAAACACCTGGCTACCCTTATCTCATCGTTCTCTCTGCCGGCCGCCTTGCGCTTCCCTTCCTCTTGGCACGACATTGTTGATGCATCCAGGCCAACCACGCAACGGACCTCCCCCAGAGCGCACGCTCGCCCTCGCCCAGGTTTGTAACTTGATGCAAATTTGTGTCTCGTGCATCTTCCCTGCTTGATGTCCTGACCCCTTGGTATGTTCCACAGCTCAGCGCACCGCGCCTTGGCCGTCGCCCCAACAAGAGCGGTGAGGTCCAGCTGGATGAGCCCTTTGCCTGGGAGGCACGCGAGTTTCTGCGCAAGAAACTGGTTGGCAAGCAGGTCACCTTCACCGTTGATTACACCGTGCCCTCTGGTCGTGAGTACGGCACAATCCTGCTCGAACCCGGAACAGTGCGCGAGGAGAACGTGAGCCACTCTCTTCTTGGTGCCGGTCTCGCCAAGCTCCGTGACAACGCCCGCGGTGAGGGCGAGGACTGGGAAACCATGCTCACCCGCCAACGCGAGGCTCAAGAGGCCAAGCGTGGCGTTTGGGCAGACGATGCTGCCAGCCACGTTCGCAATGTTGAGTGGAACATTGAGAACCCCCGCGCCCTCGTCGACTCGCTCAAGCAAAAGCCCGTCAAGGCTGTGATCGAGCAAGTCCGCGACGGCTGCACCGTCCGCGTCATGACGCTGCCCGACTTCAAGTATCTTACCATCATGCTCACTGGCATCAAGACCCCCGGCTTTAAGCGTAACGCTGAGGGTGGTGAAGTTCCCGAGCCTTTTGCGCTTGAGGCCAAGTTTTACGTGGAGTCGCGCCTTCTCCAGCGCGAGGTTGAGGTCATCTTGGAGGGCGTGTCCAACAACAACTTCCTGGGTACCGTTCTCCACCCGCAGGGTGGCAACATTAGCTTGCACCTGCTCAAGGACGGCTTTGCCTCGGTCGTTGACTGGTCCATCGGCAACGTTACCCAGCAGCGTGACACCTACCGCGCCAACCAGAAGTTTGCCCAGCAGCGCCACTTGCGCCTGTGGAAGACCTGGACTCCTCCTGCCGTCTCAGCCATTCCCGAGGCAGAGCGCGAGTTCAAGGCTACCGTGGAGGAGATTATCAACGCAGAGAGCCTTGTGATCCGTACTCAAAAGGGCTCGCAGCGCATTCACCTGGCCTCAGTCCGCAGCCCCCGCCCCCCCGCCAAGGGCGAGGGTGAGTCGCGCGGACGTGCCCCCCGCCTGTGGGAGATTCCCCACGCATACGAGGGTCGCGAATTCCTGCGCAAGAAGCTTATTGGCAAGAAGGTAGATGTGCATCTCGACTACATCCAGCCCGCCAACAACGGCTACCCAGAGAAACACTGCTGCTCCGTCGTCGTGGACAAGGTCAATGTCGGCGAGGCGCTGGTGAGCAAGGGCTATGCCACTGTCCTGCGCTACAAGGCGGATGACGATCAACGCGCGAGCGGTTACGATAACCTCATGGCTGCCGAAACGCGTGCCATCAAGAACAAGCGTGGCGTTCATTCCACCGGTGAAGCGACGCCTCTTCGCATCACTGAGGTGTCCAACAAGCAGTTGGCCGATCGCTTCCTGCCAGGTCTGCAACGTGCTGGCCGCGCTACCGGCGTGGTTGAGCACGTGGTCGCCGGCTCGCGCCTGCGCGTGATGGTCCCCAAGGACAATTGCATTGCATCGGTCGTCCTTGCTGGTGTGTCGTGCCCCCGTACGGGCCGCGATGGTGCCCCCGATGAACCCTTCGCAAAGGAGGCCACGGAATTCACTCGCAAGTTCTGCTTGCAACATGACATTGAGTTTGAGGTTGAGGACACGGACAAGGGTGGCAACATGGCCAGCCACGTTTATTGCAAGAACCTCAATCTCAGCCAGGCCCTCCTCGAGCGCGGGTTGGCCAAGCTGCACCCCTCTGTGGACCGCTTCAAACATGCGGCACAGTACAAGGCCGCAGAAACAGCTGCTCGTGACGCCCGCAAGGGTGTCTGGGCCAACTACGATCCTGCAGCTGAGGCTGCTGCTGAGGCGGCGCGCAACTCGGCACCTGCACCCGAGGTGCAAGAGCGCAAGACCAACTACAAGCCCGTTGTGGTCACGGAGATTGTGGACTCCATCTCGATGTACGTGCAGAACGAGGATACCGCTAGTTTGGGTGACGTCATGTCCAAGCTCAAGGCCTTGGACATGGAGCCCCCGCAAAACTTCCCCATCAAGAAGAATCAAATGATTGCCGCCCAGTTCTCCCAAGACATGGCTTGGTACCGCGCGCGTGTTCTGCAGGTGAACGGAGACGATGTCGAGGTAGGTTTTCTTCTTCTCTCTGTGCTTGGGCGAGATCGGAGATCCGTGCATGGACTGCTGCGTGCCGTGCTTCCTCGCTCACCATCTTTGCCTGTCCCTCAGGTGCAATACGTTGATTTTGGTAACAGCGAGTCCGTCAGCAAGAAGGATTGCGCGCCTTTGCCGGCTGGCTGCAATGCCCTGGCTCCCCAGGCTCAGTTGGTGAAGCTGGCCTTCCTCAAGCCCGTGCCCGAAGACTGGCGCAACGAGTGCTGCCAGGTGCTCCGTGATCTTGTGCTGAACAAGAAGGTTCTCTGCAACACTGAATACACCGAGGAGGGTGTGCCTTGCGTCACTCTGAAGGATGGTCAGAGCGATGCCGATTTGACCACCGAGCTTGTGACGGCTGGCTACGGCATTGTCGCGCCCCGTCGCGAGCCCGCCTTCCGTTCCATCATTCAAACGCTGATGACGCAGATGAACGCTGCCAAGAGCTCGCGTGCTGCCATCTGGGTTTACGGTGACATCACAGAAGATGAGCCTTTTTAAAATGGCAAGCTGCAAGCACTGCACATCACCCACCACCAGGATGATGAGAGAGAGGGAGAGAGAGAGTTGGGGGAGGTATGGACAAGGCTCTGCATCACGTGTGTTACGTGGCTTGACGGATGCATGAGTCAGGCTGATGAGCCAAAACTCTTTTTGACCAAGAATTGAAACGAAATTGTGTTCAATTGCATTCAAGGGCATATCACATTCGAAAGTGCATTCACACATCTGCAAGAGTTTGGGCCACTGGGGCGGGTTGTTGATCATGTTATTAACTGAATTGGTTGCTATTGATATGTATGTGATGCGACAGCAAAGCATCTTGAATGCTGAATGATGACAGTGTCACCCATTTAAACTTGACGAGGCACGTTGACAACTGCGAGGATATTCCCTGATCACACCACAATTGCCAGCAGGATGGCCTGAGGCAAAGTCACTCATCCAGCAGCATCTCCACACGAGGATGACGCTGCTCAAGCAGACTGAGAAAGAATAGAATGCGGTCCATTTCCCTGGCCGTAATGAGAGAGGCTTGACTTCGCCGCACCCGCTCAAGCACCCAGTACAGGAGAACGACTCGTTCCTTGAAAGTTTCGTCAAACGCATGGTGCAGGAACCAACGCCACGGGGTCAGCCTGAGCAAGCCATTCAGGCGCTTGGCCAGCGGACAGCGAGGAAGGCGCAGCCTACAGAGACGAATCGATTCAAAAGGGCTTGTCTTTGAGCAAATGTCAACGTGCTCAAGTTCCTGCAGATTGTGGTGCCCTTGGGCGCTGGCTACCTACCTCAAGTTGAGCAAGGAGGTGTTTTTGCGGAGAGCATCGCGCAATGGTAACGCCGTGGTTTCCAATAGCTCAAATTTGCCCTCCAAGCTACCACGGCACAGTGTCGATGGGTTGTCAGGCGATACGACAGGGGCACTCATTTGCCAGGCTTGCAGGGTCAACTCACCATAGCGTGACGAGACGCTCGTGATGAACAAGAAGCGTGCTGGCCGTGCGAATCGACCGACGGTCAATTGAGGTCCCCTTCAGGCTGTTAAACGAGACGTGGTTTTCCATATGTGAAGTCTCCAATCGCATGTGACATGTGGCATGGACGGACCCAAGTACAAGGCGTCGTGGAAGACACCTACGTGAGTTCGTGCAGAGTCGGGATGTTTGCCGCAGCCTGAATGAGCCGGCCCGTCTCCTCATCGGAGAGCTGGGCATCCAGAATGCGTAGGTATTTCAAATGATGGTTGTGCGACAGGGCCTCACAAATGCGATCCAGCGTGACGCGCGACATGGCACCCCGTCCGCAATGAACCCTATGCCAGCATCAAAGGATAGCGACGAGTCAGTGTGCGTGTTGCTTTGAACATGCATGGCACGCACAAAATCACCCGACGCACTCAAACTCGGTGCAGCGAGCATCGTCCAAGGCTACCAAACGATAAGCGGCCATCAGCTGCTCGTGGCCGCTGACGACCTCCACCTGTCGCTGGCCCAGGGTTTCACTCAACTCCAGCAAGCTACCCAAAGAGGCACTGCTATTCTGTAGGCTAAGGTCGCGCACCCATGCCAGGAGTTGAGCATTTGGGGGCATCAAGGATGCGAGCTACGGTCATCAAGTTCTCTTTGACAGTCAAGTCACACTCAAAACGACGTACTCAAGTCGAAGAAGGTGGGGCAGACTGGCCAAACTGGTGCACACTTTGGCATCAAACTCGTGTGGCCACGCAAGACCGTGTAGGCTGACGCGATGTAAATTTGGATTGCGCAACAGGGTCGCACACAAGGCATCAATCCCCGCAGAAGTCAGCGTTGCGCACTCAAACCTGAAGGTACATCTCATGACAAAATGAGGCGAGCAAGAGGCAGCAGTGCTGGTCTGGCCAACACATGGGGCACGGGGGAAAGAGGGCATCGGGCCCATGCAGCTTGGTCGCTCTGTGCTCATGGTCACGCCAAAATTCAATTCACTCACGCTAGATCCTGGACAGAATTGGGAATCGCTTCGATAATGTCCACACTGGCCGCTTCGCCGAGGATGTCATATCGGAAGCTGTCATCATAAAACGTTGGCAGAAGCCAAGCCATTCAAATGAGGTTGAACTGCACTTTGCCCACTTGAAAGTTTGCGGGATTTCGGCCCTGCTTCCATTGAAACGAACCTGAGAGCCAAACGGCTCAAGCCTGCTTTATGCTCAAGAAGTGAGACCAAGGCTTGTGTCTCGTTTGGGGATGGCGTGTGCATGCGCAATCTATGATCGGCGACAGCACACCCGACTCAACGGGCACGCCCCACGAGCAGAGTATGTCAAAAAAATGAGGCACGTACGAGAAGCTGTTGCAGGCACGCGCCATACGAATGCCATCGATGGCAGCACATCGGGTTTCTTCTGGTAAGAGGCCAATATCGTAGCTGCAGTGATACAAGGATAGTCAGCAGGGCAACAGAGCATTGGCCCAAAGGCTCATTGCGTCAGTGTAACAAAACGGCATTGTGCACTAACTTGATAGTTGCCACGTGGTGATTCAAGCGAAGGCCTCTGGCTAAGAGCTCGTGGGTATGCAAATCAACTTCGAGGCCAGACATGCTACCCAAGTTGACAGTAGTGGCGAGAGACACAAACAAAGCACGAGGATTGTGCATGAATGCGAAAGGTTCTTACGGCTTTCAAGCTCGACATGAGATATGCGAGCGATATTTGGCCCAGCAGCAAGAAAACAAACGTCAAGCATGCAGTTGCAGCCCGATCCTCGAGGATGTCCAGGAGTGTTTGAATTTGTGCGTGCTCAGCACAAATCACGCTACCGCCTCGTCGCAAGAGTATGCGGGCCAGCCGCAGCTTGAGGCTAAAGGGGACGATAGCACCGTCCAAACTGCACCAAAGCAAAGAGGCATGGTCGGTGAACGCGCGAGGCGCGCAAGGAGTGCCTACCAAGCCAATCTCGATCATCCCAAGCATAAAGGGCATCGACCCTCGCGATGCTGATTATTTTTGCCATTACTGACCTGAGATGCTTAATCTGCTTACAAGCTTGAACAGCAGACTGCAAATGTTCGCCGTCGTCCTTGCCCACGGTTAATCCATTTAGACTGGGTGATGAGCAAGCATGTGAGAGAAAAATCTAGCATCGGTAAGGGAGTGAAGGAACACAGGTGCACGAATAGCTCTTCAGCCCGCGACAGCTTCTCTGCCCATGATGAACGCACTCAATCGAAGTCAAGTGAGTGTTGTGAGGCAATGCTTGCAGAAGGAGCTTGAAGCCGGATTGATTGAGACCCGTGTAGCTTAGTCTGCGTACGCCACAACAATGCCACGTTAGAGCACACGAGTTTGAGTGGTGAGTTGCTGCTTTAAGTCACAGCCCGTCGCTCATTGGTGTGCGAGCAGACTGACGCGAGATGAGTGTGCTCAGGATCATTCAGTTGTACCCGCGCGATTGCCATGGCAGCCTCGACCTGCAGAGTGAAAAAAAAAAAAAAAAAAAAAAAGTGGGACCGCACCAAAGCAAAATGCCGTGAGCGATTGAGTGGGATCTGGCCAAATGTCAACATAATGCACCTACTTTCTCCATGCCCAAAACCAAGAGGCCTGGTCGTCGCAGGGAGGCCATTGCGAGGTACAGGCGGCCGTGCCATGTCATATCATTGTGGTACAATAGCAGTTCCTGTAGAGAAGCATTGCGCTCAAGCGCCTTGACAAGCACTTCAATGCCGGCATCCTGAATGCCGGCACTGGACAAGCTATAGGATTGAACCATCAGACGCCTTGTGCATGAGAGAGAATC
>NW_001865051.1:673203-692267 GCF_000002865.3 Monosiga brevicollis MX1
ATCATTGTCCTTCAGCTAGCGGTCGTAACAGCCACGCCGTTAAAGAGTGTAAGACACAGTTGGTCAAGACTTTGGTGTGGGTGCTTGCTTTCGCGCTCAACTCGCGGTATTATGGTTCCTGCCCATCTCTGTTGTTGTGGGTGAACTGGACAACCTCATACCCAAGATATTCAAGCCCGGGGTGCTCGGCCACCAGGGTTGAGACCAGCTCCAGCTCATGAACTCCGAGATCACATCCATTGAGTTTCAAATGCTGCAATACACACAGAGAGAGATAGAGAGAGAGAGAGAGAGAGAGAGAGAGAGAGAGAGAGAGCAGGGTTAGGAGGCTTGCGTGAAATCTTCAGCAGCGCACAGACTTGTCAAATTACCTTGAGTTTCTTGTGATAGATCAAGCTTTGGCAAAGCACTTTGCATGAGGTGCGAACGCCTTGTGGGTTGCGTGAAAGGCTAGGTATTTGCGGTGGAAAGCCAATTTAAAAAAACAGCAAAACCGACAAAGCAAGTGTAAGATGCGGGCAGGTATTCAGGGACCACCGAAAAGGCTTGAAGAGGATGAGATCTAGCAGCATCTTCTAATCGGCCATCTTAAAACCCCATCGTACTTGAGGCTCTCCACCGAAGCATTGTGCTTGAGGGCTGCAGCGATGGCGCGAACGATTGTGGGCTTCAAGTCACAGCCGCTCAAGCTAAAGACATGGGATGACATGATCGAACAAAACGGCCGTTTTCAGCTGAGGTCTTTGACCTTGCATAGGTACAATAAATCACAGCGCATAGAAAATACCCTCAACGAGGGCGCACATACTTCAGGCTGACCAGGGTCTCATGTTGCTTGAGCTCGAGGGCAAAGTACTTCCATGAGGATGTGTCCATGAACCAGTCTGCTTGTGATAGGCTACGGTGGCAAGTACATGGGTAGCGGTACAAGTGAGCACGAGGCAAGATGATTGCACGCCAAACACGCTTACTAAAAGCTTGTGCTGCTTCTGTTCCATGTATCGTACAATTTCCCCTTCGACTTGATTTTGTGATCACCATGTGCTCTGCGACAGTCAACGCGAACGGCCTACGTACTCTAAGTCTTCCATACTCGGCTGCGTCTCAAGCTGAAGGAGGAGGCGCACGACATTCATGTTGTCACAGATTAAGGTGCCTTCGCGTTCAACCATCACGCGTAGCAGATGCACCCTGGATTGAATGCTGATGCTTGGGTTGCGTTGAACACTAAACCAAGCAAGCACCAGTGTATCCGGCATCAGTCGGCTCGATGGAGGACAACCGGCAGACACGGGTGAACAGAATTGCTCAAAAGCGTTCTTAAAAGGAACTCACTCAAGCACATGAAGGCTCGTATTGAACTGCAATATGTCGCAGAGCTGAAGGACATCTTTGGTAGTCAAGCAGTTGCGTGATAGGCTGAGCAGCGCCAGCAAAGCATATTTGAGAAATCGTTACCTCGTGCAGTGTGTGAGGTGATTCACCAGCCATTGCTTCCTCTTGCGTTTTTTTTTTCCCTCTCTCTCTTCGGGGGGGCTTCCATTCCCTCTTTTCGACAACCATGATCTTAAGTTTTGGATTCCATACTTACTCGAGCACACTCAGACTGGTCGTGTGCATCAGGCCGTTGAGCAGTGGGCGCATGTGGCTTCGCGTCAAGTAGTTGCGGCTCAGTCTGTTAAGATAGGCGTTGGTTTTAGCAAGGGTTGTGAGGTTCAAAAAAAAAAAAAAAAAGAAGGTTTTGGAATGCGCCACGTCGATGACACGTACGCAAGGATTTCAAGGTTGGCAGATTCCGTCAAAAAGTCGGCCACAAAGCCGACAGCATTCTCGGTCAGGGTAAGTCCCGAGAGGCTGTGGTGCCACAAGAGCGAGCCGGGATTTCAGTCATCCGTTGGCTGGAAAGTGAATCAGCATTTGCGCCTGAACATGGGCGAGGTACGCGTACTCACCTGAGGTGCCGCAGAGACGAGCAGTCCCGCAGCATGCCCAATACGTCTTCAATATCATCCTCTTGCACATGAGTACAATCATCAATGCTGCCAACAGATAGGGGTGTAACGTGAAATGAGTCTGCCAAGTTGGCCACTGGCAAGGAAAGGAAATAGGATGCAAGGTCCGCTACCTACCTGAGGCCCTCAAGGCTGTGCTGGCAGTTTTCAAGCAACTGAAGAAGTTGCTCCATCGCCTCCTTGTCGAAGCGATAGTGGGACAAGCTATGCCCCATGCACGCCGTGTCAGTTCGTACCAGCGCTTGAGCCTGGGCTCATTTAAAACGATGGTGCAGCAGCAAGATCGAGATGCCGAGTTGAAGCGAATCATCAGACCTGATGTCATCGGGCGGCTTGGCTTGGGCAGAAAGAAGGTCCAGTGCAGTCATCAGCTGTGATTGGCAGGATTTCGGTCATATCAGCCGCCATGTTTCAGGGCTCAAGAGGCTCGTGCAGCAAATTCGGAAAAAGACACTGACTCGATCGTCGCATTCATCGCCGGGCGACGAGGGGATGTACTCGAGATTCCAGCTCCGACTAAAAGCCAGCCGAATTCGTCTCGTCATGGGGCCAAACATTACGCTCAGTTGGGTAAATACAAAGTCAAGCCGTACCTGGGTGAGCCAATAGGCATGCCGCCCCAGGCAACCGAGGAGGAGCGCAGCGGTGGAAGAGACGACATGGTGGCTCGGTCACTTGTATTGTCGAGGCTGAGCGTGCCGTGGCTCTGACAGAAGTTGAGTATGGTGGGGAAGCTGGACTAATGACGCAGCGACTCCCAAGGTGTAGCAAAAGATGCAAAGGGCCCAATATAGGTTTAGAACTGCCGTGCTGTTCTCAACAGTCATGGCAGGTCGCGAGGACAGCCATTTTTGCAGTTTTTCTGGGGAGAGCCTGGGTGGATGTTGAAGTGCCACGATGATGGCTGTGCTGGTGCGTATGGCTGCGCTGGTGTGCATGAGTGGCAACGGTGAGCAAGCAAAGTGGTGACGAGCGTCGCTTGCTGGTTGCAGTCCAGGGTCCTACCAAACGGCGCACAGCTGCGGGTGCACTTGTGTGGCACCCGGGCTGCGCTAGTGGTGAACCGGAGCAAAGGCGATATGTTGGCCTGCGTATACAAACGGGTGCGAGATTGACACGAACGCAAGACAGAGACATTAGTTGATCAGAGCCGAGGCCTCTTTTAAAACGTGAGGCGGCAGTCATTACCGATCGTCGGAGATCGAGCTGGTTCCGCGCGCCCGTATGGTGTTTACGTCTGAGATCGATCAACCCAAAGAGATCAACAGGGGCGCCAATCTCGAATATCACTCGCTTATGCACCCCAACTCTGCTTGGTCTGAAGGATCTGGTCCTTTGTGCACCGCAACAAAGAGACAGAGACAGAGGCGAAGCAGGAGGAGGAGGAGGAGGAGGAGGAGGAGGAGGAGGAGGAGGAGGAGGAGGAGAGGGCGCTTGGGGCGTAAGTAGTAGCAGAGCCAACCAATTCAAAAAAAAAAAAAATACACACACACAACAACAACAACAACAACTTGGAGCCAAATCGCATAACGTAACGCTTCATTCGCGTTCTGTCTCTGTCTCTCTGTCTCTGTCTCTGTCTCTCTCCTTTCTGTCTTTGCTCTTTATTCTCTCTTTCTCTCTCTCTTCTCTCTCACTCCTCTCTCATCTGAAATCTTCTTTCTGCTTCTCTCTGCTTCTCTCTGCGATCTTGCAAAGCAGAAGCAATGCTATTGTCAGCGCCCAACAGCAAGCCAGTGCAACACACCATGACATCTTTGTCACCCTTTTGTCGCATCATGACTACAAGTGTGTGGTGCTGAGTGAGTTTGGTCATTGTATTTCAAGGGGGTAAGGTGGGGCATTGAGCACAGTCACAAGGGTGAGTGAAAGGATAGGAGGAGAGGGGGAGGATGTCAACTTGATTCTGAAAAGCAAGGTGGCGTCTGTCTCATGAGGTAAACGCTTGAGGTGGGATTTGTCCGCCAGCTTGCAGCTGCTGAAAGTTGGCCACAGCAGCATCGTAGTTCCAACCGTTGTTGGCCAAGCACTGCGACACACAAGTACAAAGGATCAAGGGCATGAATAGCATGACAGCACGGCACTTGAGTGACAGCAAGGTCACCATGGATAGGCAACAACAATGCGGCAGACGAGGGGCCAGGACCTACGTCGGTGCTAAACTGCTGGTTCATGCCGCTCATTTGAGACAGTTGCATGACCATCATCTGTTGCGTGGCCTGATCAGGCACACCACCGGCTGGCGCTGCTGCGGCCATGCTGGCAGCCATCCCGGCACCAGCCGTGCCAGCCGCACCAGCACCCTGTGAACCAGCATACATGACACGCTGAAAGTCGGGGTCATTGACAATCTCGATCTTGTCTCCGACCAACGCAACCTCCCAGCCACCTGCAGCCTGCCACGCCATGCCACGCCACATCCCAAGTGGTTCAATCATCAAGTCAGAACATGACGTGCAAAACCAACACTCCATTGCGGATATGCAACCGCGGATCACCCAGTAGCAAATGGTACACACCTGGGGCGAGCCGGGCAGGCTGGGGCGGATGGTCATGGTGCGGCGAAAAGCCCGGTAGAGTGGCTTGCTTTTGGGGCGCGGCTCCTGAAAGTGGCCAGAAACCTCAAACGAGACTTCCGAGGCATCCATCTTGAGCACATTCTGCAATGCAAACCAAGTTGTCATGGCACAGCCCAAGAGAGAACCTTCAACAAGTCCAAGCCACATGCCCAGACCTGGGGCCTGGGGCACACTCATACCATGGACAGCTCGGCAGCGTTCTGATGCACCGTGTTGGGAAGGTGCTCGATCAGCTTGACAATGTCGCGTGGGCCTGAAGGCGAGCACGTTGTCATGAGGGCAACAAAAAGTTGCAGAGCAAGGCCACGAGGTCAACCCCACTCGAGTGGCCCCTCGAAACCTCTGAAAAACCAAGAAGCATCTTGACTGAACTGAGGCATCCAACGTACCGCGCTTGGTCACGTTGATGGATTTCATCTTCTTCTTTGAAGTGGTATTGTACCGAGCCAAACCCGTTCTAAAGACAGCAGCAACGGACAAGGGGAATGAGGAAATAAAAACAACTGGGCGTAAGCTTGCAAGTCCGTCCAGCTGATCGAGCAAACGAGAGCGGGCAAAGCAAAGAAGCCCAGCTCTTCCCAACAGCAGCAGCAACAGCAACGCACCCGCCATGACCGATGCTTGGGACTAAAAGAGTCAGCGCTGCATTGTCGGCGTACAGATGCTGCAAGCTTGCTCGGGCCGCTGGTCCACCATCATACTGTGTGAAGAACCTAAGCCGAAAAACGTCTTGAGCGCGTGTGTGGCCAAGTCTAGACTTTGCTGTAAAAATCATTACCGCTGGATTGCAAAGTTAAAACTTACTGTGCCAAGAAGGCGATGAGATTTTGACGAATCTCTGGGGTCGGCACGTTGCATCGCTCAGCGGGAAGCAACACTTGGTCGACCAGCTCGCCCTGACCACCTTGCTTGGCTGTTGACCGACAAGAGACGTGAGGAACGTGCCATCCGTACACGAACACACATATTGCAAATGAGAAGCGCCCGCTGGCAGCAGGAACAAGTATGTACACTGACCCTGGGCCAAAGTGGTGGTAATGGGTTCTTGATCCAGGAGCTTCAGACCCTTGAAATATTTCAGCACTTGCTTTTCGTAAGCGCTGCGGTTGGACATGGTATTCAAGACTGGATTGCCCTTGAGCACGAGGTGCGTCACTTGTCTACACGTGCGCAAAAACTGGAGCTCGCTCAAGTTCTATACCAAAAAATAAATAAATAAATAAATAAATAAAATAAATCAATAAATAAAATAAGCCACGCGCACTTGAGCAAAGGGCATTGTCATGATCTGCAAATTCGCATGCGTGCAGACAGCAGGTGCCACATAATGTTTGTTTTCCAAAAGGCTCAAGGTTGTGCCCCCTCCTACCTTGATGCCATTGTCAGCCAAGCTCAAGTTGGTGAGGTTCTTGGCCACAGAGCCCAAGCGACGCCAGGCAGCAAGCGATGTGATGTCGTTGTTTGTCATGTCCAGCGTCACGAGGTCGGCACAATTCTTCTGGATGGCATTGATAATGCCGTTGGCGACGTTAATGTTGCCCATGCCGTTGGGCATCGAGCGCAAGTCAGCCTGGAAGGAACGAGGGTAAGTGACCAGGAATCACACAAAGAAGAAGAAGGACAGCACTAAACCTGATGGCCCTCGCATCACGCACCATGCCAGGATCTTGCATAAGGGCTGGGAGCATGAGACACTTGTCGCTGGGGTTGTAACGTTGAGACAAGACCGGCTGCACAAGCGCATGCAAAATAAAAAATGATGATCAAGGAACCAGAAAGGCTGGTTTCCATCTTCAACAGCACCTGCAAACTCTGTCCAAAGAGACGGAATACGCGTGCATACCAAAGGGATTTCGACGGCAGAAGCGCTGGCTTTGACGACAATTTTTTCCAGCTTGATGGTCGCCTGGAAGTGCAAAACCACCATGTTTAACACACACACACACACACACACACACACACACACACACACACACACACACACATACACACACACACACACACACACACACACACACACACACACACACACACACACACACATACACAGCGTGGCCATGCCACCCTTTATCCTTGCCACCTCAAAATTCAAAGCTTAGACCCACCTGATGTCCGTTTACGTTGAGGCGCTTGTCGAGGCGCTTGATGGCACGGGCAGCACGCTCATCTTTGCCCCCCAGTGTGAAAAAGATTGAATTGTTGGTGGTGCGGGTCTGAAACGATGACAGCAGTGTGCGAATAGAAATGAGCTCGCCATGTTGTATTGCAACGTGCGCTAACGCGGATGGTATAGGAAGGACGTACGTCAATGACTTGGCAAGGCTCGCTAATCGAGTTGGAAATCATCTGCCAGATGGTTGCAGCATCACCCTTGGCGGGATTGGACACCTGATGGTGGGAGGAGGGTCGGCGTCTCGGATTATGAGCAAAATATGATCTCACGCAGGGTCATCCGGGGCCGGTGTGGCACGGGCGTACACGCACGCACACACGCACACACGCACCTGCAGGCGGTACTTGACGTTACCCATCTGCTCCGCCATGGATTCAGCGACTATATAGAGACAGAAGCCAGGCAAGCATTGGTCAGAGGTGAGGTAACCAGAGGGCAAAGGCACAAAAAAAGCTGGCATTGTGACACGGGCAAAACATGCTTGCGCCACCTACTTCGCTGAAGGCGTTTGCCCTTTTTGCCTTTTTTGCCCTTGCCCTTGCCCTTGCCACCGCCTGCTTGAGTATCAATAACCACTGTTGTCTGCACTCCCAACCAAGTCGCAAGGTGAGCAAGGCTCAGACCCTTGGGCACAAAAATCCGGAAAGAGAGGAGAAGACTGGTGTGGGCCAACGGCAGAAGAGGCCGCTTCCGCGCTTTTGCTGTTTGGCATTGTATTTCGCCGACGAGGAAAAAGCACGCCCACCTTGGTGATATTCTTGCCACGTCCACCTTTCTTCATGGCACTGGAGCGGTCAGAAGACGTGTCCACCACTTCCAGGGGCTCGGCGTGTGCCCTGAGATGAGCCAAGACGGCTTTGTGATGAGCGAGAAGAAATAAAGGATGGTGTTTGTTTTTTTTTTTTTTGGGGGGGGGGGGGGGGGAAGTCGGCGCTGCTGGAGCTGGCTGATTCACAGTAGCGACTCGGAGCTTTCACTCACCCGACCACGAACATTCATGCCGCCTGTCAGACAACCCGTACGAGATGACAGCAGAAGTGGGAGAGTGCGTGAGTGAATGCTCGAGTGGCTCATGGAGCAACACACGTTTGTTGAGGACCTCACCTTGGTTCATGGCGCCCGAGAGGGCCCGGCCAAACACTGTCCCATCCAAGAGATGAGCAGCAGAGGTAACGGGACGACAACGTTTTCAAGACCCCAAGTCAAGAGGTTGACCACACAGGGCGGTGAATGAACAGGCAAACAGCGCAGCATGACAGACGATCAGTCACAAGAGCCGAGCCCACGAGGCGACACCAAGACATCAGTGCCTCATCCTTGCCATTGCTTTACCTTTTTCCTCCCTCGCCCTCCCTCTCTTGCCCTTGCACGACCCCACTCCGCCAAGGCTAGCACAGCACCCCAGTCCCCAACGTACCCTTGTGCGACATGATGTCCGCCCGTCCGTTTCAACCCCCAAAACACCCTGCGCGCGTGACACGGAGAGACCGACACGAGAGAGCACACACACTGCGGAGTTCTCTCTCTCACAAGAAAATTGGCTCTCTCTCTCTCTCTCTCTCTCTCTCTCTCTCTCTCTCTCTCTCTCTCTCTCTCTCTCTCTCTCTCTCTCTCTCTCTCTCTCTCTCTCTCTCTCTCTCTCTCTCTCTCTCTCTCTCTCTCTCTCTCTCTCTCTCTCTCTCTAAAACTGCTTTTGACACACACACACACACAGATGCAAGAGTGTGATTATTTGCATGCTTTGTAGCGGGCGGGGGTGTGTTGTTCGCAACAGGTGTTTGGGCCAATTGGATCCGCCCCCAGCTGGCGCTGTGGCCGTCTTCGTCTGGCGCTCGACTTGATCCGACTGGCAGCGACGGGGGTTTGTATGGGGGTGTAGTGCGCGACAGATGCAAGCTGTTGGCTCGAGCCACACGAGGAGTTGTATCTGGAAAAGTCGTAGCCTCGCTAGCATCCGGCCCTCAAGAGTTTTCGACCAGATCAGCTCCCAGCAGCAGCATCAACCACACCACACCAGGTGTGGCGGCACGGGTTGCCGTCGCCGTCGTTCGAGCTAGATTGACCTTACAACCAACATGGTCAGCGCATTCGATTCATGATGGCCGCAAACACCGGTTCTTGGCTGGCCAGTGCCCCTTCCTTTCCGTTTGCCTCCGGCACCCTGCTTCATCTCACCTGACTGACTGGTGGGTTGGCGCAGGCGCAGTTTAGCGACCGTAAGGTCGTGGCCATCAAGCGTGACGACATCAAGCTCTTGACCCTCGACCGCACCGAAGGATGCTTTGGTTTGTCTCGCATCCCTTGGCTTTGGCACAATGTTCGAGCCCTCCCATGCTCTGACCATACCCCACTTTGGCATGGCCTGGCCCTCGTGACCTTAGGCTGGTACAAGGGCCAATGTCGCCTCCGCTCAGGTGGAGCCGATGCGGCTTCGCGGGTCATAGATGTTGGCGTCAAACTTCTTTCCACTGATGCAACAGTGTTGCACATCAAGGCGCTCACCAAGGTTTGTATCGCGCGCCTTCAGTCGTGCAAGCAACTGCGCGCAACCCACACGGAACCTTTCTCCACTTCAGTCTTCACAGTTCTCATTCGAATATTTGCTACTGTTACCAACCTCTACCGCTGGCGCCACATCGCCTCTTCCTTCTGGCTCCGTATCTGTCAATAATTCCGCTACTCCGTCTCCAGGAAGCTGCCATGCTCAGCCATTTTGATCATCCAAACGTTCTCAAGCTGATCGGCATGCACCGCCCAGGCCCCCCCGTCATGCTCATCCATGAGGACATCAGCACCGGAAGCCTCATCCGGTCTGTTGCCCTGACCCGTTTGTGCCGCGCTTCCAAATGATTCTTGTTGGCGCAGAGCTCACCCACCGATTCACACAGCTATCTCAAAAAGGATCTTGATGCCGCCATCCTACGAAAATTTGCCGTTGACATCTGCAAAGGCATGAATTACCTCCATCGGTAAAATCTCCCGCTCTGTTCTTTGCGCCCTTGCCAAACAAGCAAAGAAGCAAGAATTTCCTCACTCTCGAGCATTTGTAAACCCCTTTTCTTGATTTGTTTTCTAGGCAAAAAGTCGTGCATTGGGATCTCGCTTCAAGAAACATCTACCTCAACCCCTCTCTTCAGTGCAAAATTGCCAATCTAGGTCGCGAAAAGGTCAGAAGCAAGCTGCAGCAGTATCTACCATGCCTCCTGCTGGTTTGTCGAATGCGACACGCCTCTTTCTCACCAGCCCGGTCCGCACCCAGGCCACCACGGACAAGGCGCCAGATGGCTTTTATACTTCGCCGGCCGGTACCTTACTCATGCGGTACGCATCGCCCCGGTGCGGCGGTGACCTTTGCCTTATGCCAGCAGCCTCACCTCGATTCTGATCCGTCCTAGCTGGTCGCCCCCTGAAGTGGGTATGACCGAGGGCAGTATTCGTCGCGTCAATCCAGCCGAGGACCTCTGGTGCTTTGGCTTTTTGTTGTACGAAATCTACACCAAAGGTGCGTTCTCGCACGTCGCTCAGAAACATCTCAAGAAAGAAATCCCTTTATCGTCCCACAACTGAGATTCGGGCCCCGCCCGCTGCATGGCAGGCCGTATCCCATATGGCAAAAGCACCTGGACAGATCCACAGCAGTACCTAGATACCATGGTCGAAATGCAGGAAGGCGGTATTCTGCCTCAGCCTGAAGTTTGCCCAGACGATGCCTACTCGATCATGGTTGACTGTTGGTCGCACGATCCCAAAGACCGCCCCACTTTTGCCGTACGTCGAGACCTGTCCAGTTCTGACCTGACCCGCCCATGCCTCCCCCATCTCTTGACCCTTCTTTCCTCATCTTCACCCCTGCCTTACTCCTTAAAACTTCCATGCAGTCGGTCGAGTCTCGTCTGAGTTCTGCAGATGCTTTTACGGAGCTCGAGCAGGTGCTCGCGTAAGTTGTGCAGTGCTTTCGTTCCTTTGTCACACGCGTCTTCTCCCAACCCCAACCCCCCTTACACACACACACACACACACACACACACACACACACACACACACACCTTGCTGACACCCTTTGTTTCTCGCTGATTGCAACAGGAGTGTTGCATCAGCGGCAATCATGGATGGCTTTGAAGCAAGCAAAGTAACTTCACCTGAGCCCAAGCGCAGCCCAACGCCTGGCGGTGCACGCGATCACATTGTGCCACCGCAGGCACCCGCGTCAATTGGTTGGGCCGCTGACAATCACAACCAGGATGACTTTGACCCCTTGCAAGTCGATCTTGACCTGTTTGAAACGGTGCGCCTCATCATCGACACGCCTTACAAAGTCCAGCCCCAGTCCCTTGACCGTTTTTATGTGGCATCATCCTCAAATCCTGCTCGGGGGAGGTGTCCTTTTTTTCTTTTTTTCTTTTTTCTTTTTTTTAAAAAAAAAACCCCCCTCACTTTGTTTTCCACCATCTTGTTCCACCCCACCCGATAGTCGCCCGATGAACACCAGGTCGTTGATTTGAGCCCGGAGGTTGATGAAGCGGCTATGCGCTCACCCACACCACAAAAGTCTCTGAACGTGGATCAGGCCAACGATTTGATTTCGGCCCTCATCACACAACAAGACGTAACGGGCTTTCCCGACGAAGCCATATCACCACGTAGCAGCGTTTCACCTCTCGACAAGGATATGGATGATGACCTGGATGACTCTGCTGATCGCCGAGGCAGCAAGCTCTCTAACCGCAGCGTCTCCTTTGCCGACGAAGTCACCGTGATTCGGGGACAAGATAAGAAAAACAAACAAGGTGCCCCCGCCACGGCAGCTCCGAAGCCAGCCCTCCCCACCATGCCGGAGAGGAAGGCCGAAGGTGCTGTGTCGTCCCAAAATGGACCCCGAAATCTCAAGAAGCGACCGACACCCTTTGCCAGCAATCGACCTCGCCTCAGTGCAGAGGACGATATGAAGGCCACCAAACCATTGACTTCGCATGGTGCACAAAGTTCCCCGCCTGTAGTCCCAGCGGCTTCACCCGCTCTGGATACAGACATTCCACCTCCGCCGCCCACAGCCCAAGAGTTATTACAGTCAGCCAAGCCCACGGTACGGGGCAGTGCTGCAGCTCGCGCTCGCGCGGCCGCTCAATCTGCTTCATCGACATCATCGGCGTCCACGCCAGAGCGCGTAACTTTTCGACCCTCGGCAGCAGCGCGCGCACATGCGCGACAAGCTGCCCGTCCACGCGATTCCTTTCCATCTTTTGCATCGGCCAATGCAACCTACTCGCGCCTGGCCGAAACCGCACCGGCAGCCGCTGGTCAGCCCCTACCTCCTCGCATGTCGGGGGATTACGGCTTTGGGTCCGCGTTGGAACAAATGCCCACATCTCAGTCTACTAAACCCCTGCACCCTGCCAAGGAGGCCCCGATGCCTGTCCAGTCCGCACACCCGGCGACACACGCGTCCGCCGCACCAGCCCATATGCTCTACCCTCCCCTGAATGCTGCGCAAGAGCAGCAAATGCAGAATGAGTGGCAGCGTCAACGAGCTGCGCCCCCCTCCTCCTCGGGCTCACTGTTGGGACCTCAAGTTCATACCACGTCACGTCTTCTGCACGAAAACGCCACACTGCGGGCTGACCTCATCGCCATGCGTAATGCGGTGGCCGAGGCCTTGGATCTTGCTGAGCAAAAACGCCAGGAGCGTGAGGCCCAGTTGCAGGAGATTCAGTTTCAACAGTCCGCACTGGCACAGCAAGCGCAGGCTTTGGCTGCTCAGGAGCAGGCGTTGCGTAATCGCCACGCTCAAGCGCAGCAGCGCTCCTCGCAACTTCAAGCTCTAGCAAGCAGTATGGGGGGTCCTGCGCCGTCCATTCAACCCAACATGCATCAGTATGCGCGCGGACTCGGCCCTGACGCGGATTATGCCCCAGAGGTGTATGATGTCAATGCTTCATCAACCCAGCCATCACGTGCGGTGCTAAACCACCATCACGGGGCTGACCTGATCTCGGCCGCTGAATTGCAGTCCAATTTCGAACGCAAACTTTCCATGCCGCCAGCGCCAGCCCACGCGCGTGCACGAGGATCCTCGATTGACTTTGGCTTTCCTGACGAAGCGCAGCGACGTCGATCAACGCAGTATGGCTTTGAACCCAATTACAGCCAGGGCCAAGATCGCGCTGGCCCAGGCAACGATGAGGGCGAATACTTGGATGTTGAGGACGACGGTGCTGATGATGCTTCGGATGGATCAAACTACCGGCACCCGCTCAACTCACAGGTAAAACGCTGCCTCACTTTGCTGATGCTGTCGCGGCACCACACTTTTTAAGTTGACCTCACAGATGTGCCTTGTTTCCCTCCCTCAAACATTCACACAACGCAGGTACTTTCACGAATTCAAAGCCTGATCGCCACGGCCCCTCGATAAAACTTGACCGCTGTCTTGGGATGGAACCAGTTTGTTTGGCGAGTGGTGCGGCAGTGCCGCAGTGCCCATGATATACCATGTTGTCTTGTCCCTTTTGATTGATCCTTGCTTTGATTGAAGGCGCCATATTTTCCTTGACCCCGCCGACCGCGCCACTGCGTGACAGGGAGGCGGGAATTAATGACGCTACACAGTGCCTGGCCACTCCGGCTGCCTCTCAAGGTGAATGATCAGAGAGAACTTGCATTCATTGATCATTGAAATCAAAAGGTGCACTGAAATTGGCATCGAGTTGAAGCAAACCAACCAGCCAGCCAAAAAGGGCACAAAGTATTCGCATATCAGTCAATACACATGATCCAGCGAGAAAAACAAGAGAGATGAATGGGCGCTCCGGGCCACACCCAGGTTGATGCCATCTCTTGCGAGATTGTTCATAGCCTCATCGTGATTGCAAAAGGTGCTCGCGCCGTGCAGCGGGCGAGGCGGTCGTAAAACGGGCTCTGGCCCTTGAGGATAAAGACAGGAAGCCAGTAGGTGATCGAGTTGCAGAGGGGGGCGACACTTGAACAAAGGCGGCCAACAGTGTCGTTAGTTCCAAGCAACAATGAAGCTAAGCCTAACCAGCACAATGACAGATGTGGTGTGCCATTTGACACGTGCAATATCAACAGGCGCCGCGAAAAGGCGATTCACAAGCACATTATAAAACAACACAATCACAGCAGCACGCAAATCAGGGTCGCTATATACGGCCGCTATATGCGGGTGTCCCAAATTGTTATCCGGCTGTGAGGCACAGACTCTTGTAGAGATCGTCAACTCGACGAATTCGTGGCAGTGGAGGGCATGGAAGGCATGCCAGACGCTTGCATCCACTGCTGCATCATGGCCATGAGGTTGGCTTGATTGGCAATGGCAGGAGAAGTGGCCGCGGCCGCGGTTGGTGAGCTGGCTGATGCGGCAGGCATGGCTCCCCAGTTCATCATGTTGGTTTGAGGCATCATCATGGAAAGAGCGGCCATGGAAGGATTCCACGGCCAGCCCGAGGCGTACGTCACGGGAATTAGGAATGGCGACATGTTTGCTGGGTTTCCAGAGGGCTGTGGAAGTGCACCGGCACTGAAACCCCAGGGATTGGGCGCCACCATCGAGAGTGATGGCACATGACCCAATGCCGTGCCGTTGTCAGTGCGTCCCGAGCCGCTGCCGTCTGGTCGCACTTCTGGTCGGCGGTCTGCAAGTGACACTCCTATGGTAACAAAAAAAAAGTGCAGGCGTGTAACAAGGAGTGAGAAGCAACGACGTCACCCATTTGACCAATTGAGGTTGTGAACAGCAAGGATGAGAGGTGGAGGAGGCAGAGATGGAGCAGAAAACAAGAGGGAGAGGCAAGACATCAAGCACGCTTTTCTTTTGAGATGCAACAGTGCCCAGTCTGTCCTGGCTCGTGTCAGATCCAAGCCTCCGCGTGGCAGAATCAAAAATAATGTCAGACAATATTTCGGCAGAGGGTCATGAACAGCCGCAAGGCCGTGGGTGGCGAGCTCAACGTGGGTGGAGGAAACCAAAAGAGCGCCTCATGTTAATGTAAATGGGCCATGTCTCTCCCGAGTATGGGCTGTGGCTCAAGAGTAAAAGTGGTGTTTGCATGGTAAAATGGCGACAAAGGGAAAGGTACGCACCAGGGGAGTCATGGTGGGGATCGGCTTGCACATGACCATGGGCGGAGCGCTCGTGTACATTGCGATTCCCGCGCTAAGAGAGTTGGGTTTGCGCCACATCAATACCATCGGATCAGCACGACACATTGAAGGTGGACATGCGCGATAGCCAGGCAAACGGTCCAACGGTGCTTTGTGCATGACTTCAGTCCCAAAAATCGGATAAAGGCATCGCAAGTTTCGAAGAGCAGACCTGATTAAAGGCCTTGCCACACACACGGCACTTGAAAGGTTTTTCACCACTGTGGATGCGTTCGTGGCGCCTATGGACAAAAAAGCCGAGGAGGCCAACAAAAGTCAGATTATCGAGTTTTGCTGAAGTTGCAGCATCGAGTCCGCCAGTCCGATATCCCGAACGGGTTTGTGTTGAATAGTTGCAGCATGACTGGATGGACGATGGTGGACAGTCGATGTATTTGAGGTTTGTGTGCTACACGATACACATCCAACCACCAACAAGGACAAACGGCGAACTCGACACGACATAAGTTTCTGCAGACATGTACATGTGACATGTCACAACTCTGGTCATTGATTCTTCAACACGTGGTGAGCGTATGGAATCTCGGTATCACGCAGAGCTCACATCATGGCAGCGCGAATGCGCGTGCATGGTGGTTGGTATGTAGAGAGAGAGAGAGTGGTTGACAAGAGGCTCACCTAACGTGGGCAGTTGTCTGAAAGCGCCGACCACAGTAGCGACAAAAGAGTCGGGATGGGTCTTTACCCTCAACCATGCGCGGCATCTTCGAAGTCTCGGGAGGCTGACTTGAATCAGAGTTTGCGCGCAAGGAGTCTGTTGTCTTGGTCAAATCGGCTTTTACGGCGGTACTGCGCGAGTCAGCCAGCACTGGGTGTTCAATAAACGTTGTACTCTGACCGAGAACAGGTGACGTGCGCAAAGACTGTTTCGTCAGTCCGCCAGGAATATCTGTTGTCAAAGAACTCTTGGGTTTGGTCTTAGTTTTGTTCTGACTGATGCTCTTGCTCTTGCTCAGATCCGTGTCCGTCTCTGTTCTCGTATCCACTGATGTGGCCTGAATGTTTACCACTGTGGTGGGTGGAGTCGGGGCCGTTGTTGTGGTTGAGCCCGTGTTTGGGTTTTGATTGCCCGTTGCGTGTGAGCCTGATGCCTTTGGTTTGGCCTTGGGCTTGGACTTGCCTCTTCCCTTGTGCGCAAGAGCTTTGCTGGGCCCGTTGGCCTGCTTGACGTCGTGTGTCTCGGAGGATTCGCACCGCTTTGGGCGCTTTCTTGGGCTCTTTGGGGTTTCCTCTGCATCTTCCTTGTTGCACTTGCTGTCCTGATGGCTGGTCGCGCGGCTACCAAGCCCTGTGACCTCGGTCTGGCTTTGTTGTTGAGGCGTGCGAGTTGAGACGCTTGAAGCAGGTGATTCGGCGGTGTCCACTTGCTCACCGGCCGATAAATCTGCATCGCGGGCGGACAGTCGCTCGTCGTGGTCCGAGGATGGTGAGGCAGAGGGAGAAGTAGATGATGAGTGCGCCTTGTGGGCCGTGGGCGGTGGTGACGGGGAAGATGCATCCATCTTGGCAGGTACGTCCGCAGAACTTTGGGAAGACATGGGCTTTGTTGCGGTTACAGGTACAGTCTGTTCAGCAGCGGCGGCAGTGGCGAGACTAATCGTTGGCAAAGCCAAAGTCTGGCTTTGTCGTAGCAAGTGTCGAACTGCTGCCGCTGCCATCCGACGGTGGGCGTCTGCCGATGGCGCGGCCGACGCAACGCCACCCGCGGCAACGGTGGGCGGCGTCTTGCGGGTGATGTTGACCGCTGTTGCTGTTCACGCGGCCGATGAGTCCAGCACGAGAGCCACGATTGGCTCGGCTTGATAGTATTTGGCAAGCTTACGCCTTGGTGGTGACTGATTGTCAGACCAACAAGACAGCAGTCCGGCCGTTGTGGAGGGAGAGCGGCACGCTGTCTCTTGGTTGAATGAGCTCAAAAGCAGGATTGAAGCCTATAACCTGCCTGAGGTGTACCACGTTGTGTGTGGCACCCGAGGTAGAAAGCAGGATGAAGCACGCTTGGATTGTGGATGGATGTGATCTGCGAAAGGGATTGGCACACGGTTTGAACCATGAGGTATGACAGCCACGCAGAGAGGTTTGAAAGAAAGTACTCGCAGGCATGGGTGGACAAGCTCGTGCACTCTTGATGGAGGAGGAGAAGACGCGAAAGAGAGTGCGACAACAGTAGAGAAAGATGCAAGGGCGAGGTGGGGGCTTGAAGATATCATTCTTTCGTTCCACGAACACAAGTCATGGGCATGAAAAGCAAGGGAAGACGTAGCGACCGATTGTGTTTGGAGAGGGGAAATGGATACCACAAGGAAGACTTGCACTTGCAACGACAGATCGGATCTGAAACTCCCAAGAAAGAATGCAAGCGTCGGCGCCAAAGGAAACAACCCAGGTCTCAGGATCTGTCTCACTGGAACAACAAGCGTGCAGTTCCAGAAGGAACGAGTTTGAAGTGGGGTTTGGGAATCTGACTCACTTGGATGGCGGGCACGTCGAGATCAAGATCACCGAGTGTTGATGTGTTGGGGACGGCAGTTAGAGGCATGTGCGATTTGATGCCGAGGTGGAGAGCACAGGCAAAAATGGTCAATGGTCCGATCTTCAGACGGCGTGACGAAAACTATTGCAAGTAGAAAAATGCTGCAGAAGGAGTTGAGAGGATGCTGCTAGTGCTGCTGCTAGTAATGATGAACCAGAGAAACGTAAGCACGTTGGTGCTGGGTTTCGGCGTGGGCAGGAAGTTAAAAAGAGAAAGAAAGAGAACAGAAGAAGGAAAAGGATTTCTATGGAAAAGTGAGCGAGAGCAAAAAGAGTAAGCATAATGCAGTCAAGCTTAAGGAGGAGAGGAGGGGGATACCCATTGTCATGCAAAGCGGGTGTTGGGTGGTGGAAATGATGACTCATGGCATGGCATTGGAGCTGGATCGATCAAGATCGCATCAGTGCACATAGACAGGGTGTTGTGTGGGCAGAGAATTGAAATGACGGGAAGGCTGCGATCGAGAGGCGTGTGGAGGTTGGTCGCTACAACTGTTGATTGTGGTGGTGGTCCATCAACCAGTGGTGATGCGGGCACATGGACACGGACGGAGAGGATCAAGGGGGTGGCATAAGATTGTGGAATGACAAGGTCATGGAGAGGAGTGCAAGCGAAGGGGCGTGGCCGGCGGGAATGAAGGATGCACAAGTGCATGGACACAGCGTGACAAGTCTCAAGTCAAGATGTAGTTACTCGGCCAAAGGGAGAGGGTGGGGTGGGGACGCGCGAGATTGAGGAAGAGGGTGTGGGGCAGCGAGGAGATCAACATGTGTCTTTTGTGATCCTTTGAATCGTGTTCGTGTTCGCCAGTGCAGGCCCAAACTCTCTCCGGGTTTGTTTGCACGTGCGGACGAGTCATGTGGGAACGGTCGGGCAAGGGGGCGAGGTGTTCTAAAGAGACATGGGGGGGGGAGGAGGAAAAGGGGCTTTTGGAAGAACTTTGAAAGACAAGAAGGCATGTGTTGGTGTTTGCGCCTGTACGCGCCAAGTGGGTGCCCACCAGCAGACGACTGCCAGGGATGTTGAGCGCGATCAGCGAAAACCAGGACAAGCACTTGTGAACTTTGATCTCAGGCAGAGCAGGGGGGGATGGGGTTGGATGCGGATGAGGTGAGCATGACGAGGATGAGGGAAAGAGAGGGGAAAGTGTGGAGGCGACGCTGCTGGCAGAGTGTATGGACCCGTGTCTCTTCAAAGAGGGTGGAAGGGCAGAGAGGCGTAACGAGACGAGAAAAGAATGGCGATGCCGAAGCACAGCAAAAGGAAGAAGATGTTGGGAGATTGGAGTGATGAAGCGAAAACATTATTGGCTGACGATACTTAAGATGGAGCAGAAGGCTGAGCGGGGAGAGAAAGCATGTCTGTGCGTGTGCGGTGTGTGGATGCGTGTGCGGTGCCGTGTCATGTCGAAGCAGAAGAGCGCGCGAGGACCTCTGCGCGGATGAGGCAAGTGGCGTGGCCTCTGGCAGTGTGGGAAGCTTGTGGGAAGTGGGTACTGGTGATCGCAAAGAAACAGGATGGCAATGGCAGGCAACAGCTCGCTCGACAGATATGCAATCGAGAGGGCGGGGGGGGGGGGGGGGGCTCCC
>NW_001865051.1:692317-765317 GCF_000002865.3 Monosiga brevicollis MX1
AATCACTGACGACGACGTTGTGACAACGTCAACGACGGGCGGCAGCGGCAGGGGCAGTGGCGCATGAGGCGTGCAGCGTTGTTGCTTGCGCGATTTCTGACCAGGACCAGTCAGAGCAGAATCAAAAGCAAGTTGGGTGGGGAGACCAACGGCCCGACCAGTCGATCCGGCCGAGTTGCGCGGGTCAATCGCCTCTTGAATGGTGTGTTTGTATCAAGGGCGGGAAGAGCCCAAAGGCGCCGAGACGAGCGTGTGGGGGGGAAAGGGGAGAGGGAGGGGAGAAGGAGGTGAAGACAAATCCGTCACGTCAAGCACGACGACGAGAAAATGCCAAAAGTTACACACAGTCACAGCCATAGACACACACACACATGAAACACTTTGATTTGATTCTTTTGTTTGAGCGCTCTCTCTCGCTCTCTCTCTCTCTCTCTCTCTCTCTCTCTCTCTCTCTCTCTCTCTCTCTCTCTCTCTCTCTCTCTCTCTCTCTCTCTCTCTCTCCTATGACACGATGACCTCGATCAACGTGTGCATGTTTGGGGTGGAGGGGCAGGGGGGGGGAGCAAAGCAAAGGGACCTTGATGCTTTGTTTGGGGAGAAAGGCTGAAAGGGTTTTCGTGCGCGCATCGTTGACGAGTTCAAGTAGCTGGCCAAACCTCCTTCTAGCCTGTTGGCGTTTTTGTACGACAAGACGCACGCCATCAACACATGGAGCGTTTCTCACATTATTGGGAGTGGTGGTGATGCATGTACAACATTGGAAAAGACATCAGTCCCGACGCCGGTAAGGCGAAGCGCGCACCGAGACGAAGCGCGCACTGTCGCGGTGTGTACGGGTGTACGGGTATACACATCCATCCATGTCTGATCCTCCATCGTGGTTTGCGAGAGCCGTCACTGTCTGTCGGTTGCGTGGCGTGGTGGTCAAAAGACAACAACATACATACAGAGACAGACTCATCCAAGGTGGCGCCGATCGACCAGAGGCTTCCACTTGACCGGGAAAAGAGAGATTGATGAGTGTAAAAAACGCAGGAATGTCCCTCGAAGCACCAAGCTGTGGGTGGCGTTTTTGACCGGGATGGCAATGTGTTGACGTGTGACATCATCAAGCCGGGCAGCACCACACCTCAGCAAGAACAGAATCATTTTCCCGGTTACCGAGAACAAAGAAGCGACTGTCCATGAGTAAGAAATGTGGGTGCCGGGTGTATGTGTGGGTGGCGCCTTGGTCGGCCAAGAATTCGCCTTGTTTGGGCGCGTCAAGATCGCCACGGCGGTCGTCATGATTTTGACAGAACCAGGTCCAATGGTCGTGGGTGGTGTGGTGTATCAAATGATGACTGTTCTTGTCTGTGGCTGTTCTTCCCGTGGCCATCATTCTTAGCAGGACCAAACGTTTGACCCAACGAAGCGAGTGCACAAGGCGCGATACTGAGGTTGATGATGATTCTGAAGAACCTAGATCTACCAGACCCCCACAAACACACCCATGCCTTTGCCCCCTTGCCCCCTTCTTGGTGGTGTGTTTGATGACAAACACACCAGCTGTGGTTGTCGCCGTCGGCCACATCATGTCCACCCACGCGTTTGTGGTTGTTTTTCCCGTTTGCGATGTTAAACAGGCGAAACACGTGTTTGGCACAACCAACGATGCCACCAATGAGAACGAGGACAACCTCCTCCGCTTGCTGCCGTGACCATTGAGCCTTGCTTCGCGGTGGCGGCGGGCGTTTTGATGCGACCCTAACACTCCGTGGTCTCGATGCCTTTGATGAGAATGGCTCCCTTCGATGGCTCAAACGGTGCAGAACAGGGCCACTTGAAAATCCGAGGTCCAGCTCAGGAGGAGTACCTCCTTATGCCTTGATACCCCCAGTGTCGTGCGGTCCCGCAATCAAAGGGCATGGGCGCGTTTAGGCTTCAGGACATGGAGACATGCTCATGAGGTTCGCCAAAAGACGTCATCGCCCAGCCACTCTAGATGTCAAGCTGGAACAATGATTCTTCTGGCAATGCTACCGTCTACCTCCAGTACTATGATGATTGCGACTGCTACTTCTTTGTGGAAGGGAACAAACAACCTGTTCTTGCTCAATCTACGGTGTGGCGCGGTGGTGCGTGGAGTGTTCGTTTTTATCCCAACTCCGAAAATCATTGGCCCACGCCATGGAATGGGGTGGGTCCATCTAGATCCCGCGATAGGTTCAGCCTGGCGGGCGAGGTTTCGAAAATGGTGGACATGTGGGGCTGGTTACGACATCAGCTTTTGTATTCGATACGGTCCTTCGGCACAGCATCCCTATCCGTATGGCAGCTCGTTTACGCTTAAATCGCAGTTTGAGCCCTCTTCCCCAACCCCCAGAGGGTGTACTCATGTCGTGCCACCAAGCAAGAGAGAGCTCGGCCAGCTCGGCAACCCTTTGCTTGATGGACGACTCGCCCCAAACCTCGCTCTCGCGCGCGGCTTGCCTGTCCTCCCCTTCTCACATACCACGTGCGAGGGCCACCAATCTGCCTTGAAGGCTACAAACTCCAGGGCCGAAAGAAGGGTTGTTTGCCCCATACAGCTCGATCACGTAACCAAACATTCCCATCCTACAATCCCGGTAGACGGGGTAACGAAGCGTCCAGGTCCGGTGACGCGATCCGTGGTTGCACCCCGTTTCTGGAGCAAACCGGCTTGCAAGCCGACCCGGCGGCGGAATTGCGACATCTACGGACACGCGCAATCGCGATGATGTAATCCTACCTTCTGCCTAAAACCTGTTAAAGTAGTCTGTTCATTGTCAGATGTCATCCCATGGCCCTGAGAAACGTTATCGTCGATGTTAGTACACCTTGTGTTGTTCTGTTAACAATTCTAACGTAAGTTACCTACGATGTTTTCGCTGTTATTGATGGCTTTGTCCAAACTGCTTGTGACCTCGTTCTCTTCTGATTCGAACCGCTGTTCTCCTCTCTCTACTCTAGTGCAGTATCACAACACCACTTTGGGACTTTGCCCCTCGCCATCGTCCCTGCCTCTTCTCTCCTTGCTTTCTCACACTCGTCTCTCTGCTTGGCGGCAGCGCGCTTGTTTTGTGTTTTTTTTTTTTTTTCGGACTGCTGCTGCTGCTGCTGCTGCTGCTGCTGCTGCTGCTGCTACCGGTCCTACTACCGGTGCGCCTGATGCGCCTGGTGCCATTGCTGGCTCAAGTTGTCTCATGGTATCAAACAGGAAGGCTCTGACCGATGGTCATGGAGACTTTGACCGGGGAGCAGCAGGCGGGTGCCGCAGAGCCGCCTTTGGGAGCTGAGACCGAGCCGCCGGTGTCAACCCCAACCCCGCAGTTGGGCCAGGTCGTGCGCCTCTTCATATCGAGTAGCTTCCGAGACATGCGGGTCGAACGTCAGATCCTTGCGCACACAATCCTCCCCAAGGTCTGCTGATGAACCGCCAACTCCACCTCCCCCCCCCCCGGCCTCGCCCCCTTAAAACCGTTAACAGATGGATATGTGTGCGCTCGCGACAGGTCCGGCTCGAGTGTTCAAGGCGCGGCGTGATTTTTCTCGACATTGACCTCAAGTCAGTGATTCTGGCCACCCGACCATGCAACATACAATGGGCCACGCACCCCTCAAACCCCAATCCTCGCCGCTCGGGCACTCTAACCAATCTAGATGGGGCATCGAGCAAGACACGCCCCACCACGAAGTGATTGAGACCTGCCTGCGCCAGGTGGCCCGCTCGCGCCCCTATATCTTGGGCATGATTGCCCAGCGCTACGGATCGGTTCCATCTCAAGTGCGTGTACTTTGACCACGCACGCACCAGCAAAGCTGCCCTGTCGCTTCCTCCTCGCTTCCTCCACTGGTAGCCACTGACCTTCACACTGCCGCCCCCTAAAGGCGGACGTAGAACTCGCTTTGAACAGTCTGAGCGACGAGCTGTCGATAGCCCAAGACTTTGCTGACTTAAGTTTAACGGAGCTTGAACTCACTGTCGGCTTTTTTAACGTGCCTTCCACGGAACGGCGCGCCGTCCTGCTCTTTCGCGATCCTGCCTACAGTCGTGAGCAAGCCCAACAGACGACTGAACGAGACGACTTTTTCGACAGCGATGTTGGCAAGCAACAAAGCTTGGAATCTCTAGAGCGTCGGCTGCGAGATGAAGCCTCGCACCACATTCGGTTGGGCTCTGACCAGTCTGCTCAGCAGGACGATCTCGCCTCCTGCACCGCGCTTGCGCTTGACTACCAACGGCCCTCCGATCTCACGGAACACCTAGCTGACTACCTGATGGCCATGATCAAGCGTGACTACCCACTGATGGAACATGCCAATCCCATCGACCAAGACAACTTTGAGCACCGCATGTATGCGCTCACGCGTGATGCCGTCTTTGCTCCCCTCGAGGACTCTGCCGGTCTTCTCGAAACTCTCGATACGCGACGCCGTCAGCCTGGCGTCACCATCGTGCATGGCCACGTAGGTTCGGGTAAATCATCTCTTCTAGCCAAATGTGCCGTCAAGTGGGACAGTGAGCCCGAGACCGCCGTCCTTTACCATTTTACAGGCAAAGGCGGCAGCTCAGACAGCCTATCCAACTTTTCGCGTCGCCTCTTCCACTTTGTGGCCCGCCGCTATCACGTCAAGCTGGATGATTTGGATTTTGACTTGTCGCTTCATGCCTGGCACGAACTTCTTGAGCTCGCTCTCAACGACGTACCCCAATCATTGAAGGTTCGGCACCGTCCCCGACTCATTCCAGCGCCCTCCTGGCTAGCTCTTATTCCTGCAGCTGCCATGCATCACGACCAGCATCCCTCGCCCCTCGACCTTCGACCTTCGCCCTCGCTCTTTGTAGAGCCCACTTGTTGTCCTGGTGGACGGCGCCGACGAGTTTAACAAGGTCAAGCAACTCAATGACTGGTTGCCCTCGGTAAGGCCCTTGTCGATCCAATAGCGAATCGAGCTCGATTTTAAAATGCGGTACCCGCGTTGTCTGTGGAAACACAATGCTCTTCGTGCCCATATACGCACGCGCTCGTCTGCCCTCACAATATGCAACCCCCTTTGATCGCAGAAAAAACTCCTTCACATGAGCATCATCGTCTCCGTCGTCACGCCCCTCCCAAATGCTGTTCGTTGGCACCCACCTCATACTCGCTGGCCTCAAAGAAACCCTGACAAGCACCAGCCTCACAGATCCGCGATCCGGGGTCGACCCGGTGCCTGGGACCGCTTTGTAGGAGCAAATCCCCGAAGCAACCTGGTCTTCCACAAAGATGCCACTCATGACCCGCCGCGATCGAGAGCAATTTGCCAAGGCCTTCCTCCAGAATTATGGACAAACTCTTCCCTCGCATCTTATGAACCAGGTTTGTGCCATTTGGCCCCAGCCCCGTGTACGCCCTCTGCGCTTCTCGGCCAGGCGCAGCCTCGCCTTGCTTTGAAGTTGACAGTTGGCCGTTGGGTCCCACGTGCTGATGTCCTTTGCCTCTTTTTATTGTTGTGGTCATCTTCTCTGCGCGCATGCAGCTGATTGACAGCGAGGGTATTCAAACCCCCCTTCATTTGCGCACGCTGCTCAACGAGTTTCGCCTGCTGGCCTCGTTTGACACTTTGGATAAAGTGTTTCAAACCTTGATCGGCCTGCCCGACGTGGAGTCGTTATTCAACCAAATCCTGATCCGCTGGGAGCAACTGCCCTCGCCAGCTCGTCTGGACATGCCCCTGATCACCTGGTCTGATGACGACGCTCTCCAAAGCTTTGCGGCTGTGTTCCTCATCTATATCGCTGTGGCTGAAAACGGTCTCGAATTGGAGGAGATCTTGTCCATCATGCACGTACCACCAACTTGGTATGCAAAGGCCATGGATAACTTTGGGCATATTTCAACCGTGCTGGCAGCCACCAGTGGTCGCCTCTACTTTGCACACCAGGTCTTCGAAGCTGTCGTGCGTCGCCGCTATTTTTCCTCTGACGAGTCTACTGAAAACCATGCCCGCCAAGCCATCTGTCAATTTATGGAGGCAAAACCCCTGACGCGCAGCTGCGATGAGCTTACTCACCAGTACTTGCATCTGGATGAGGAGAAGGCTGTGCGCCATTTGACGCGTAAGGACGTCCTGCAGCATTACTTTCGCAGCGAAGCTGAACGCATCAACTACATTCGGCTCTGGCAAGCCATTCCTGTCAAACCTGCTATCAGTCAATTGCTAAAGAATCTCAACTCCGAACTTGCCAAAGTCACGATCGGCGAGAACCTGCTTCCAATAGCCTATTTCATGCACCAAGTGGGCTGCATGTGTCTTCATCAGTCCCAGTTTCCGCTGGCTCAGCGCATATTCGCGGCGGGACTCGACCTTCTCTGCGGGCTTCGTCCTGCACAGGACTTGCAAATCATCGCGCCAGAGGAACAAACTGATGATCTCAGCCCCAGAACAGTGAAGTTCAATAAGGCATGGCAGCTCAAGCATGACGAGGTCCCACCTGTGCCAGACTTTCGTGCCCCGCAACCAGAGGAAGTCCCGAATCAATTCGCGATGCTGCTGGTCATGCTGCACAGTCTTGCTGATGTGTGTGACCGCAAAGGGGAGAACGATCTGAGCACGCAAATTCTGAGTCGCGAGATCGAGCTGCGCCGAGCCTATCTTTCAGATGAGGAAAGGCGAACCAATCTTGAGCTTGACGCGGCCTATTCCTTGCTGGCGTGGACAGCCAGACCTTATAAGAAGCGAGACCACCAGAAGAACCCGATCGTGCTACCCTCCATCAAAGACAGTTTTCTCGTCAACTACTGTGCCATCTTTGAGGGCGGGCCCAACGATGCTCGCCTCGTTCCGTCGCATCTTGTTTGTGTGCCAGAGCTGCAAGACATGTTTAGGCTGACGGATCCAAGGGAAGTTGTCGAGCTACTTACCTCTGATAGATGGCAGAAACTCAAGGAGAATCTGGAGCATGCCGAGCGAAACAATTCTGTTCCCTATCGCAACCGCCGCTCGCTGAGCATGCTCTACTCTCGCCTTGGCGCGATTTTAGGCGAATGCGATGAACGCGACTTGATCGAGCAAGCCGAGGACCATTTGAAGCATTCGATTGAGATTGCTCGCTCGTGTTGTGGCCCCCTTCACCCCTCCGTGGCCACTTCGCTCATGAGTCTGGGAATGTATTACATCAACCGTGCCAAAGGCATCGTCAGAAAGCGCCCGTCAAATGCCGCGCTGCCCAGCTCTCCTTCCCTGACCGCGAATCAGGACCAAGAGCAAGCCAACGCATTGTTCCGTTCTGCCCTGGTCGTTTGCGAGGAGGCGGCAGAAATTCGCTCAAACATTGCAGGGCCGGACAGCAGCGTGACAATCACAGCCCGATACCGCGTTTGCGAGATGAAGTTTGCACTCAAGCAAGACGTTGGAGCCCTGCCAAAGGAACTCGAATACATCATCACAAGGCGCGAAGCCTTATTTGGTTCCAAGCATGCAATAACCAAAGCCGCGCAAGGACTGCTGAAAAATGTTACAAAGTCTCTAAAAAATCAGACTGCGGCTGGAGCTGATGGTCGTTCGCCATCACGGAAAGACTCGTGGCGTCGTTCTCACCAGGACAAACCCGGCAGCCGCGAAGCTCAAGGGCATCGCGCTTCAGCCCCGCCGTCCCGTTCAACAAGCGTGGCATCAAGTGCCAGCTCAGACAATTGGCGGGATAATCCGACGCGCTCCTCAAGCACAGGACACAGCAAGAATCGTTCGGTCAAGAATGGACGCAAGAAAGTCGTGCTAAACCGCACCCAGAGCGCACCGGACACACGCAACCAAGCACGGCGCTCTTCCCAAATAACATTGCCAGAGCCTCCCAGTGCTGGGTCGGCACCGCCTGATTAGCACAACGGCCCCGAACCGCGCTGTGCGCGGTCGCCAGGACCCACTCAGGCATTTGAAAAGTAGCAAAACTGAAGTTTATAAACAACGTGAAAAGCATAGCAATCGATAATGGACTCTCGCAATGATGTTGATGTTTTAATTGATAAAATGCCACTTAATTCTCCATCCCAGTGGGTTCGAGTATGGTCGTCAAAAACCGCATGATCTATTGTCTCACCCTGCTCTACGAATTATGGGCAACGACCGAAACGTAATTGGAGACCTCAGCCTTCACTTCGAAACGCAGTGAACCGAGTCCACAACGCTCATGCACAACGCCGTGCCCACGCCAGAGCAAAAGTCAGCACAGCATGGTGGTCACACTCGTATTCGACAATCCACCACGACTCGGTCAAAATAGATAGACTTGTACTGGTGGGACACAAGGACGCCAAGTCATGCCTGCTCCTATTTGAGCAGCCGCCGAAGAAGCTCGTTGAAATCGAGGCCAGCATCTTGGCTGCGAGGGCGCAACGAGTTGCGAATAACCTCCAGGTCATCAGAGGTGAGCTCAATGCCCACACTTGCGAAGCTGGCCTGAACATTCTCCAAAGTGGTGCGGCTGTTGCTGATGGCGCCCTTTTTGAGGCGTTGACGAAGTGCGGCAAAATTTTGCTCCACTGGGACATGTACACGGGCAGCCAGAGCTCGGAACTCGCTCTCCGAGCCCCTTTGGCTGCTGCTGGGGGTGTTGACGGTGGGTAGGGTCGGCGCAGCCCTTTGGGTTGCTTGCATTGAGGTGGCCGTGCCACTGGCAAAATGCTGCACAAACTTGCCGTAATGTACCTGCAACACAAGCAGACACAAAAAGGGTTGGGGCAGAGGGCACAATCGGCGCCGTCAGCCAAATGTCATCGCGAGTCACTGGTTGCTGTGAAGCAGGCTGCACATGCACATGCACATGGACCTCGAATAGAATGTCCGAGCAGTTTAGAGACAAACCTCTTTGCCGCCCAGGCGCCAATGTCGGCACAGGCTATTCAGTTCTGCCTCACTCAAAGGAAAATGGACCTGTGCAAGCACAACAACGAAAAGTGAGAGCTTGCCAACGTTGACGAGGCAGCTCTGGTGGAAAAGCCAGCCGGCTGGTCTTCTCTCACCTTGACAGCGGCCTTGAAGCGAGATGGTAGCAAAGTTCCCTTGCGCCGCGAATCCATCCTGTCCACAAGATATTGATGGAAGGAATCAAGGATAAGCAGGGCCAGAGCAGACAGCTAGAAGCCACGATTCCATTGAGATTGGTAGAAGGCAGACGAAGCCACGTACTGCCGACATGCTTTCAGAATCGACTGCCAGTGGCGCGCAATGACGGGTTGCACCATGGCGTGTATCTCCTGCAACGGCTTGTCCGAAAACTGACGGGGAAAAATGCCCCGACACAAAGATTGAGCACATCAGGTGGTACAGTCACGCAGCAGTTGAGACAGTGCAAGCGCATTATCAGTAGTAGAGGAGACAGGAAAGGCCACAAAAGCTGGGGGCAAGACGAAACGTCAAGGTTAGAGTTTTGGCCTCACCGTGACAGCGTTGTTGGCATTTGTGCTTCGTGCTGAGCCGCGAGATGGGTGTCCAGCTATGGCCGATGAGCAAAATACACCAAGGTGGCAAAGATCAGAAGAGTCGGGGCAGGCACAAGCCGCGATTTCGAAAGCACAATAAAGAGGGATGGGGGAGGTCAAAGGGAGCGGATGACACGAACAAGATACGCGCGAAATCTCTTCCAGCTGCACTTGATGACTGCGGTATGGTGTGTAATGCCGCAGAAAGCGACGGTAGGGAATGCCAGCCATGCCAATCACGTCGGCGCCGTGGCAGAGGCGCCTGAATGCCACCTTGGTCACGGTCAAGCCATGTTCGTTGATGATGCGGCGCATGTCGTTACTATAGAAAAGCATCAAAAAAAAGCGAAGGGTCGTGCTGATGAAGCTTGGTGCAACCAAAGGTAAAGATTGGCATTGTGACAAAATTCGCGCGAATTGGAGGATGAAAAAAAAAAGGGGGGGGGGGGGAGGTGAAACCGCGTACCCAGTGACAAAGCCCGTATGACGGCAGTCCTCTTGTTCGCAAGCTTTGATAAGTTTTTCTGCCTTGGTTGCACAAAGAGTACGCATAGCTTCGAGCACATCGGCGGCGTGCGTATCGGCGGGAAGTGAGCTCATCAAGAGGAGGCCAGCTCCGGGTCGATTGGCCAGCAGTTGCTCGCGCTCATTTTGAGACATGTCAAAAAGACTGCGACTATAGTGTGCATCCGTGTGCAAAGTAGGTTGCATTTTGGGGCGCTCGAGCCCTAGAGTTGGGGGCATGCGAATGCTCTTGTCTGGTGCGACGCCGCCGAGTGAGCGGTCCAAATTCAGCAAGTGTTGAGCGGGGGTGGGTCTGGATGGCAGAGATTAATGACAAGTGAGGTGGTGCCGATTACGACCGTGAGTGAAGCAGCTGCTAAGTGGCGAAATGTAGCACAAAGTTGCGAACGAACCGAGGCAGAACATTATCAGGGCCGTTGGAAGTGGACTTGGCGCTGGCCCCTCGGGATGACGGGGTCGGCCGCCGCAGCGTGCGCATGTCAGCAGGGAGGTGCAGTGCACTCTCACTCTCAGAAGCAGAGGAGCCGCTCAGCGACCCTGGAAGAGCAGCGACGCTTACTGCAACCCCATTATCCTCCAGCATGTTGACCATTGTGGGTTCCTCTTGCTCATCCCGTCTCTGGGTGAGGTTCAAGCCTTCAAGGCGCCCATCGAGCGTGCCCCGTGCGGGTGGCCGTTGCAAAGGGCCTGCTTGCGTGGATTCCGGCGAGTGCGTCACCGATGCTGATTCCTTGCGTGGCGATGGCGAGCGCGTTGTGCTCTGAGCCCCTTTGAGACTGTTAGAAACAGCGGCAGGTGCCTCTGCAACCACCTGGCGGGGTGACTGGTGCTGGCCGTCGAGGATAAACTCAATATGTGACCGCTCCAACTCCTCGACTTCGTCCTCTCGGTCATGGACATTGGCAGTCTGAATATCGCGCAACGTAGCGAGGTATTCTTCTACAAGGTCAGGCTCGCTGTGTACTGGGCTGACGACGCGCACCGTGCGATTGGGTGTGGGTGAATCAGAGGGATCATGCACGGGATCAAGGGGCTCGGCGCCCCCCCTGGGTGCGAGTGGTGCGTTCTCCCGCCGAGCCGGCACGCCGGTGGAGAGGTGTAAGATGGAAATCTCGGTGGGACTGGCGTAATTGGGTTGCGTAGAGCCGTTGGGGTGAAGGAGGGCACCATACGACGGAAGCGGCGCGGCCAGAGGCATGCGAATGGTAGCGCTGGTGGGATCGGCAGCGTCAGCCGTTGTGGGCTGCTCATTCAGACTGCCGGATCCTTTGACATTGGTGACAGCTGACGGTGTTGATTGAGAGATGTTGCCGCCACTTTCACGTAGCTGCCATCGCACCTTAGCCTGTCGGTAGAGAAGACGGCCATGGTAACAACGTGGGGCCTGGGGCCCATACGCTGGCTCTCCTGGCAGCTGTACTACGAGTTGCTCAATGAGGATGCGAGGAGCAGCCGCACAGTTTGGGTAGCCAATGAGCCGTGCCAGAAACTCGCGCATTTGCGTGTTGTCGAGGATGCCGTCATGATCGGTATCAAAGTGACCAAAGAGCTGGGCAAAGGTTGTCTCATCAGAAGCAAGCGTGTAGAGCGCTTGCAGCCCATCCTCAAAGGACGTGCAGAGTGGGAAGGACGGGTCGAGGTCGGATGAAGCCAAGGCCGGAGAGGGCGAGCGCAAGGGCTCTGCGTCTAGCGTTGCAAGGGCGTCAAGGACTTCGCGCCAGTCAACGTTGACGCCGCTCTGTGCAACGGCCGCATCGAGGGCCTGGTGGACAAGGGTTGAAGGAAAATACTCCTCAAGGGCATCAGCAAGAAAGGAGCGAGGGACGCGACTCTGACCACCAGCTTCCAAGGCTTGGTGCGCCGCATTTAGAGCGGTCTGGCGAACGCCGACCTCATGACCCGCCCGATTGGGGGGCCGAGCGGGGGAGGCGCTTTTACGAGTAGTAGGGGGTCGCGACGTCGTACGGGGTGTGGAGTTGCGACTGCTGGTGGTGGCAATGTGGGCGTGACGGCTTTGTGGCGTCCGCAAGGTGGCCGCACCATTTGCTGCTGCAGTTGCAACAGAGTGTTGCGAGATGGGCCGGCTACCAATGGTCACCTGATTGCCCGAGACGGACAACGGCCGGGAGGTGGCTTTGGCCATCCTGAGCAAGGTGGCCCACACAGACTCTGAAGCGTGTGGAGATGGGTCAAGGGAGCTAGACGTGTAGAAGCTGCAGCACGGCCTGCAGGAGGAGCGCAGATAAACCAGCGCCAGCTGCAAGCGCCTGTTCAGCAAAAGCCACAACAAGTGAGCGGCACCAAACGATCATGGTTGAAGCAGGAGCGGGCGAGGCGGATGGAAAAGTCGAGGGGGCGGGGATGGAAGGAGTTTGGGTGCCATGGACGAGCAGGGTCAAAAGACGAAAGATGGCAGGTTGATGGATGGATGTGCGGATAAGATGATGGCTGAAAAGCGCGAGCGGCAACGCGCGCCCACGCGTCGCTGCAGCAAAAGCAGGAATGGAGAGAGGAACAGGGCGGGGGGCGGAGGCAAAGGCGAGGGCGGAGGAGCGGGCAAGGGCATCGTACCTGGGCTCAACAGCGTCGTCCAATTCAACCCGTGCCAACCGTCGGGCGACCGAGCATCTGCACCCTCAAGAAGCGCGAAAATTTGCGTATGCGTCTGTCTGTCTGTGTGTGGATCTGTGTGTGTGTGTGTGTGTGTGTGTGCGTAGGAGGGAGGGGGCCCAGAGAGCCGAGAGAGGCAGATGGCGCAAAAGAGAGAGAGTGTGCGCACAAGAGAGAGAGAGCTGTGTTTCTTCGACCTTCTATTTTTGGTTTAAGAGGACGACGAGAAGGTTGTTGAATGGGATTTTATGATAATATCCGCATTATAAGGGGTTTATGTAGATCTATACGGCTGTATTGTACAGGTTCATGTAGATGATTGGGTAGTCGATGTATGTTTTGTAAAGGTTATTGTAGCTTCTGATGCGGTTGGTGCTGTGTTTGCTCGTGCTTTGTCTTTGTTTATTCGCTGCGTTGGGATGGTTGCTATACCAATCTGCAGTGCTTAACGTTAAAACACCTTTACGTTGTCACACATGCCTCAGAGCCACAACAACAACGTGAGCGGGTGTTATGCGCACCACTTGGCAACCAGAACTTTTATTTCCAGGAGCATGTTTTCACTTTACGCGTCAAATTCCGAGCGCGCATGATTAAAATAGTTAAGGGGGGTCATTTGAGATTGTACTCCGCGGCGGCTCTCGCACACACACGTGAACAACACACACACACACACGCACGCACACACACGAGAGGAGGCCGGCAGCAGAGGGGGGCCATCGCATTGAGCCAGCTGCAGCGGCAGCGATACGCACGCGGCCTTGCTTGTTGATTGGAAGGTCTCACAGCTCGGATAGGGCTGGCTCGACACGCGACACCGCGTGGCCTTGAAAACCCCCCCGCCAGCTGCATTTGAGCATCACCCTCAAATATGGCCAGCTATAGCAAGCGCGCGCTGCAACACTTTGCGTCGATTGACTTGCCGTACGTTCGAGTGCCAGCCCTGCTTGGGTCCACGCGAGCACCGCTGTGTCGCTCTCATTCGTGCCTGCACATTGCCAATTGGGCTTAGGGAACCGCAACACTATCTGTCACGCAAGGGCCAGCGCCGTAAGGAGCGCAAGGACCGGATCAAGCGCATCAAAGCCTTGGCCGGCGAAGAGGGTCAAGGCTCTGCAGCTGAAGGCGGCAGCGCCGCTCCAGCCAAGCGTGCCAAAGCAGTGCGTGAAGAATACAACGCATCTTTGCTGTGTTGTTTTGGTTTTGCTGGGGCCGCGCTCTCCCGCACTCATCTCTGTGATGCTCCCGTTTGCCTGTGAGCAGCAAACCCGCGCCGATCAGGCGCTCGAGGCGCTCGAACAAGCACCTCGGCGAGCCCAGTCTTGGGAGGAAGAAAAGCCCGATGAAACGACGCGCCTTCCCATCAAGGTATTCCCACAGCCTGCGTCAAAACCCCCCATTCCCACCTGGCCCCTTGTCCCATCAACCCATTCTCCGCATCATCTTGCAACCTCCTGCTGAACCGCCCCTCCCCTTTAGGTCAACCGCAAAGTGCATGCTCTACCCAAACGTGAAGTCGCCGCCACTCCTGCGACCGATGCGGCCTCGGATGCTGGGGACGACACTTCCCTAAACGACACGGGCCCAGATTTCCCTGAAGCGACCGAGGAAGAACCTGTCAATGCCTTTGTATCCCGCGAAAAACGGTCCGTTCCATGCGAACCACACGCATACGGCATCCGCTTGCCTTTTGTGGGCTAACCACGCCACCACTGGGCTGTGCAATAGGCTGCAAGCGGCCAAGGAAGAAATCGCCCGCCTCTGTAGCTCCATAATTGAGGACCCAGAAGGCCGGCACAAGCTTCTGGCCGACCTGCTGGAACTCTGCAGGTGCAAGCAGCAGGTGCGCCACTGCCTTGACCTGCGCTGCAACATGCTCATTGCAGAACCACGCACAACCACCACAATGCCAATATTAACACACACACTCCCGCCCGCGCGCGCACACCCACACCACACACCCTGGTTGTTCTTCAGGGTATTGCACATACCGTCAAAAATCTCGCCATCCTCTCCACCGCTGCCGTCTTCAAGGACATCATTCCTGGGTGAGTAGTGGCCTCTCGAATCCGCAGCTTGACGTTGCAAATTGCCCCTCTTTCCGTGTGCATCTCACCACCTCGTGCCTTGTCGCCTCGCACAGCTATCGTGTGCGCTCTCTGAGTGAAAAGGAGCGCGACTCCGTCGTGAGCAAAGACGTGGCCAAGCTTCGGGCCTTTGAACAAGGCCTCCTCACGCACTACCAAGCCTTTCTGAAGTTGCTGCACAACACCATCAAGCCCCTGATGCATGCTTTCAAGCAACTCAAAGTTCCTAACATTGGAGCTCTGGAGAAACACGTTCGCGTGCTTGGCCTTTGCGCCGTCGGCTGCCTCAGCGACCTTTTGGCCGAGGCCTTCCATTTCAACTTTCGCAATAACATCATCGAAACGCTCGTGCCTCTCATGACGGGCAACTACGGCCCTGAGGTATGATTGGATGGCGCTGCTTCCCTGTCCATTGCCCTTACTTGCGAATCCAAGCCCTTTGCCCTGATCCTTGCCCTGACTCACTGACGCATTCGCGGAAACCCTTGGCACGGTGCTAGGTGAAGAAACGCTCTCTCAAGGCCGCTCGCACCGTCATCATCAGTGACGATGCCTACGACGCAACGTCAGTACATACATCTGTGCAATCACGGTTCTTGCTGTTTCTCAAGCCTAGATTGACGATTCAAAATGTCATGCTCTTCACCTCATTCGCCGCTGGTGCACATGCACGTCCGTTCTTTCTTTTGTTTTCCCAGATTGGATCTGGTCCGCTCAATCTGCACCCACGTAAAGGCAATCAAGTTTGAGTGCGATCCCGAGGCAAGTGAATTCATTGCAAAGGCTAAGTCATGGACGCTGTCTTTTCGGCGCGTCCACAGCTTACCCCGTTACCTGACTCACACCAACCCACTCTATTCTGCTACAGATTCTACGACTCCTTCTCCTTTTGCGCATCCAGGACCGCCACGTGCGCAACAAAGCCGATGCGCAAAAACATGCTCGTCGCAATGAGGTACTCACACGCGCTGCAGTTGCCCCCGCCATGGCTCATGCAACTCAACAACAGGCTTTAACCCGGAATCGTGCCATCATGTTGTGCCACGCTTTCTCGAGTTTCCCTTGTGGAACCAGTTGTTATTTCGTTTGTGTTTTTGTTTGCACACGCCACCGGCTCATGCTTGCTCTGGTTTAGGTGATGGGCAACCTCAAGAAGAGCAAAGACAAACATGCAACTCGTCGCAAGCGCAAGGTTTGTAGCATGCACCTGTTCCTTTTTGTGAGTCATCGTGATTCCTTCCTTATCTTGCATTGCACATCCTTGCGAATTTTGCGGTGTGTAGGAACTCAAGGCCGAAAAGCAGTTGAGCAAGGAACTTTTGGAGATTGAAGCAACCACCAACACGAAGCGTCTCTCACATAATCAAACACAGATTCTGGCACAGATGTTCGCCGTCTTCTTCCGCGTTCTCAAGTTTGCCCAGCACTCGCCCATCCTATCTGTGGCACTGGAGGGCTTGGGCCGGTTTGCCCATCTCATTGACACCAACTTTTACGATGACATTTTCCGCGTACGTGGTCCGACCTTCGGCGTCACTTGGCTTTTGGTGCTTGCTCACGCCTCACCGAGCTTGATCTGTGTCGTACAACGCTGTGTGCCACGCGTGCACGTGACCGCTTCTTCACATGACAGGCCCTCGAGGACTTGATCGGCAACGAGCAGCTGACGCTGGGTGCGACGCTTTCCTCAATCAAAGCAGCCTTTCGCATTCTATCTGGTGAAGGTCAGTTCACCTGGGGTTGACTCTTTCATGTCTCCCGAGGAAGGCACCGCTTCTGGCCGATCATGGCCCGATCTCACTTTCTTGCCCAGGTCGCTCCCTGACCGTTGACCCTAGTCGTTTCCTGGTTGCCCTCTTTCGCTGTCTGGCGGAATTACCGACCGAACCCCAACACTTTCACTTGGTACGTTTGCTCGCCCCGCGCGATGCGCCATTTCTCCGTCGTCACCCAATGATCAACTTTTGACGGGTCCAGTTGTTTTGTTCGCACTGTTGTGTTTCCCCGCTTCTGATCTTGCTCTTCGGGCTGCGATCGCCACTGCAATTTTGCGCACTTTTGAAACCTGCCATGAATCTTTTTATGTGCCTCAAATGGCTATCAGGCTCTTGATTGCATCAACAGCACACTTTTGCGCCGTGTCGAGGTGCGAAAATGTCGATCATGTCGTCTTGCGCTTGAGTTGGGCGGCCCATCATGCCCACTCCAGCTCATATCGTGTGTTTCCTTGAAGATTTCTGTGGAGCGTGTTGCCGCCTTTGCTAAGCGCCTGTTGGTCGTGAGTCTGCACATGGAGCACCACAACGAAGTCGCGGCCTTGGTCATGGTGAAGCTTTTGCTCCAGGTACGTCAGACACATTCTTCGCCGCTGTCGACTGCTCTTTCGTTAAGAGGACTGGGCAGACCCGTCACGTTCCTTTTTCTGCTGTCAGAAATATCCCCGTTTGCAGCCCATGCTCGACAACGATACGCTGGCCACCGGCGTGTACATGCCAGAGATGGAGTCACCCGAGCATACCAATGCACTAACCACAGCACTATGGGAGCTGGAGTTTCACCAGGTGCGTGCAAGGAGACCTCGCGTGGAGATCTTTGAGGCGTGCTGCATAGGTCAACGCGCAACGTATGTATACTCATACAGTTGGGTCACACCTCGCTGCAATAGAGTTTCTATCACCCATACAGTCGTCTGCATACCAAGCACTTGCTTGATGGCGCGCCTTTGTAAGTCGTTGCAACTATGACTTTGTTGAGTCATGAGAGCGGCCGTCACTTGTTTGTGTGCCTCTCGCACTCATTTTCTACATTGCTCGGCTCCGCAGGACGGGCCCGGGCACCCTGCCCTTGGACCATGCCCGAACTACGGCACGGGATATGCTGATAAAGCTGCATCCCCGCCGCTTTGACAGCCTCGTCTTTAACCCGAGCTTTGCCATGTCGACGAAGAAAGCCAGTACCAAAGTACGCCAAGGCAATTGTTGGCATGGATTTGGTTGCTTTGCCCCCGCAGTTGACTCACTCACCCCCTTCACCATGGTGCAATTGAACGATTGCCTTGTTTGTGCAACTCCCTGGCAGCCGCTGATGGGTGGCGACTTGGGTGCACGCTTGAGCCGTGGCACCAGTGTCAACGTCGCGCCGTGGATGGAAACAGTTTCAGACGAAGCTGCGGATGAGGCCTCCAGCCAGGATGAATTTCGCGCCTTGTATCGTGCGCAGGTGCGTGCTAATCGTTGGGCTCAGCTCACTGAGGAGCGCAATGAGCAGCTGGAGACATTACGCTACTATCAACAGGTCAGTTTTCTGGATTGAATTGTCGACTCCATCTGATGGATCATTCTGCATTTCTTGCCGACTCTGGCACACTGCGACCTGGCTCGCTGTATCCGGCCCGCGAGTGATATCCATGCAGTGCTCTAGTGCTTGCTCATGTTGTTGCTTTTGTTTTTGCATGGTGCTGGTGCGTGCTGTTGCCGTGCCTCTAGTGGAAGGTGACCACACAGTCTGAATCTGAAGCGAAGGGTCCCAAAAAGACACGCCGCTAAGGCTTGGGATGCTCGCCAATAGAAGCCTGTCATTCTTCGGCCTCAGCCTCTGCCTCGTCTGCCGTCTGCTTTGGACTATTGTAGTTGTCGCCTTCGGCTCCTGCAAAGCTACTTGCCGTGGGTTGCTGCATGGCCTCGCGCTCTGCTGCCTCCGCCTCGGCAGCCTTGGCACGTTCCAAGGCCAGCATGTATTTGAGATACTCTCGCTCAGCTTCCATGTCTGGGTCATTGAAATACGTCAGCTCCTACATCCATGGGAAAAGGCACCGCGTTTGAGGTGGTCACGGCTTTTCGTAGAGTACAGACGTGTATCCGTCGTAGAAGGAGCGAAAGGTGGTGTTCTGAACAAAAGGCTTTGGTGTGATTGTTGATCAGCCTCACCGTGTATGCTGCCAGATCATCGCCGTGGTAGGTGAGATTATGGTTACCAATAAAGGCTTCCAGCCGCATCCCATGTTTTTGCATCTGTGAGGCCACCAGCCAGTATGCCATAAGAATCCGAATCGCACGTTGGCACACACACACACACACACACACACACACACACACACACACACAGCAACGGTAGATTTGTCGCAGATCTCTTCAGAACATCAACATACCAAGGCTTTATCGTACAAGGCAGCGTTGCCGGCAGTATCGGCCAAACGAACATATTCAATCTGCACCCATCCAATCAAGGACAAAAGTCAACGCGTGGCGCGCTCATCCAGCGTTCATCACGACGTGCCTACCTCCCACATGCCAGCCCACGTGTGGAGTGGCATTTGCACATGCAAGCGAAGCGTCCAAAGTCCTTCAGGTCCCGACCCCGTGGTGCCATTGCGCGCATCAAAATCAACAATGACCTAGAGAAGAATCAGACCACTGCAGGTGAGAGGCGGGCGGTATGGTGACGAGCTGGGAAGGCGATAGATGAGACGTACTTCCTGTAGCGCAGGCGCTGTGACACTGCGCAGTTTGATCTGAGAGCTGGGATTGAGAGCGAGCAAATGATTTTCTGCCAGGCCTGAGCCATGCTCTGTACACCAAGCAGAGGCGCAACGATGAGAAGCCGATAAGTACACCTACTATGATCGAACCAACTGAATAGAGTACCGCCTGGCAAAGAACGGGGACCCACCTTCGAGTTGAAGTTCAATGACCACGTCTGTGGCTGGATCGTAGCGCGGCTCGGGTGGAAAGATGTTCAAAAGCCCGTCGTCTATGAACAGCTCCTCTTCTTGTACAGCTTGAAATCGCTCCTGCGCCCAGCGTACCCAGTGCAAGCGGGGTGCGTGTGGATCTGCCCGAGTGACAGACAGGAGCATCAGACACTGCGTTTGCGTGGCGGGGTGATTGATAAAAAGTCGGCACATACCGTGCTTGCTTCCTGTTACGTGGAAGGTGTACGAAAGCCCGCTCGCTTGTAGCGCCGCCGCCTCTATGTAGCCCTGCCGACCCAATTGATCCACCATCATGACATAAGCCACTTGATATGCACCTTCGGGCATGTTCCAACTTGGAAGCTCCAGTGTGCTGTTGAGTCAGGCCCGCAACGAGATGGATAGGAGCAGGCATGCGAGCAATGAGATGTGATGTATTTGCTGAGCTGAGCTGAGCTGAGCTGAGCAGGGAAGGAGGATATCTTGCACTCACTTTTGTACAACGCCCACGTGGTCGTCGCCAGAAAGGAGATCATTGCTCAAGGTGAACACGACATTCATGACTTGGCCATCTGGTCGTATCACGGCCAATTGCGGGGGGTAGAGACCTGCGTGCTGGTAGGGGTCCAACAAACCTTGCGGGCATTGGTAGCCAACTGTACCGTTGGCCGGTGATGGCAGAGGCATGCGAAAAGCAGGTGAGCGGAGGAGCAAAAACATGTCGTCGGATCCTCAAGAACGGAAAGAGTGAGCAGAGGGCTTTGATACAACAGAGCAAGGCGGAACAAACTTGTAAACTTCACAAGGTTGAGTTCGCGCAAGTCCAGCTTTGAGGGATGAATGGAGAAGGCTGTCAGCTGGCAGTCCCTGTTCCACGAGCAATATGCAGCAAACAAGCCATTTGCCGTGAGACTGGCAGGGACCACCAAGGTCAACATTTAGGCCGAAGACGTGCAAGTAGACAGGTGGTGGGGTAGCAGAAAAGTAGCACGCGCTAAAATCATACGTGAGCTCGACAGGCGAGGCTTCCGAGTCGAGTTCGTTATAGGGATCATATCCGTGGGAATCGTCCTCGTCCACCACCCCGTAAAGGTCCGTCTCAGACTCATGCAAAGCTACGTGTTCGCTGGGCACCTCTGTGCCCTCGTGTGGAGCAAGGCGAAGACCTTCATGGGCCTCGGCTCCGGCATCATGTGGCGCGGGGGGAGCGCTGGATTGTTGGGAGAAGTGACGGCCATTCGCCTCCTGCTGGTCGCGCCCGTTGTCGTACGCCAAAAACCCACTGCTGCTAAGACAGCCGATCATCAGCACGAGCACGACGATTCGAAGAACCCCATGCCACCGGCCCGCAGCAGCTGCTGCCACCAGCACCATACTGCCTGCCACCTCCGGCTACCCAAGTCAATCCGACTGCACCGCACCAACGCAACATCGGCCAGTGGGCATGTGTGTGTGCGTGGAACGACAAAACTGATCACACGACAACTTTTTGCTTATTTTTGCGCGAATTTTTTCATATTTTTTTCCAGTTTTTTGTTTCTGTGTGCGTGTGTCTGCGATGAGAGTGAAAGGGTGAGACTGAGATCTTTGAGTGGGGCAGGCTTATTCTGGATGGCCGGCACTCAATCTTGCTACTTTGCCACTTGTTTACTTTGCCACTTGTTTATGTGTATATGTGTGTGTGTCTAATTCAGTGAAATCCCTGGAGCAAAAACAAACAGAAACGTGTGGAAAATCCAATGACCTGCTGATGAGCCCCTCGTCCACTATCTCCGAGCATCATCGTGTTTGACATGGTTGTAGACACGCTGCACGACTTTAAAAAAAAGACTGCTCTTCTGAATTCAGCCGAGGGATATTGCACCTCGTGTTTTCCCTTCACGTGTTTGACTCGCCCTACCATTTCGACATCCCCCTCCGTGCTGTCTTTTCTCTTCTGAATTCAGCCGAGAGATATTGCACCTCGTGTTTTCCCTTCACGTGTTTGACTCGCCCTACCATTTCGACATCCCCCTCCGTGCTGAGGAGAAGCATCGTATTGGGCAAGGAAAGGCATCGAGAGCTCGAGGGTGGGAAAGAAAGAGCAGCACACATGAACATGTCTAGAGCTTTGAACAAATTGTTTGCGAGAAGAAATTCTCATCGAGTTGATGACACGAAAAGTCAAGAGGTTCCAGTTTGTATCGACAAGGAACGGATAATGATGGCCAGGAAGCAGCTCGAATCTAGCCATGGCTGTGCCCTTGAGTGGCCAAGCTGTCAAAGCGTCAACGACGGTGAGTTGACCAAAAGGAGACGGGTTCTGCAGGGACGTCCTCATGAGGGCTAAGAGGTCGAGGCGCGGTGTCTCGACCAAAGGCAGCAGCTGTCGTGGACTCCCAAGTTGCGGGTTCTGGGGGCGGCTCAAAGAGTTTCTGAGTCGACTGACTGCACAGTGCCAGTGGTCAAGCAGAGACAAGTGAGCCTCTCGTGTTATCGGTAGTCGTTGCATATACCACTTTCCCGGGAATTGTGCAGTTTCATTCACAAAAACATACAAACAAACAAACAAACCCATCAACTCCAAAGTATCACAACTCACCGAGCCTCTTGTTCAAGACGCTGCTGCAACAGCTGGCGCCGGCGTCCTGCGAGCAAGGCGTAGAAGTACGTAGCCGCCAGTATCAGAAAGGGTATGCCTCTTTTGAGCATCTTTTTGCTCACATCTCTTCACACAGGATGGTTTGCGTGCGTAATGATGACATACCCATGGCCGGCTGTCCGGTTCCGGTGTGCGCAACGTACGACTCTTTGGCATGAGTGGAGGTTTCAAATTCGGTTCGTCCATGTGTGATCAAGTCCTACCACAAGACCGCCCCGTGAGTGCATTTCCCAAACCTGGCATTGGAAAAAGGCGCGCTCTGTGAGTGTGAGTGTGTGAGTGTGTGAGTGTGTGTGAGTGAGTGACGGGCACCCACCGAGTGGCCAAAGCGCAGGTCCCGTGCTTGATTTTGCTGAAGGCGCTCTTCAACCTGCTTGGCCCTGTACAAGTGCCCAGGAAGTTGCAGGTGGAGACAAGAGAAGGCCGAATGAGGACAGGAGAGCTCCCAGCACGGGTGGGGGTGAAAGCCAAGGCGCTCACCGTTCATTTCCGATGGATGTCGCCATCGTGCAAGGTGTAGACCAACAACGTCAACCCTGGGCTGGTCAAGCAAGGATCAAAACCCAACTGTCCACAGCATGCGCTGTTCAACCCCAAACAGCCGTCATTCACGTTTGGAACGATGCCAGTCGCCTCTCGTCCCGAACAAAAAATGTAAAAATTTATTCCGTCAAGTGTGTGTATGTGTGTGTGTGTGTGTGTGTGTGTGTTGTTGTTGTTGTTGCTTGGCATAAAATCACTTGACCCCTCCTTACTAGAATATTATCGATGTTTTCTGACATTTTGTCAGACGTTTGGATCTCTTTTTTTTTTTTTTTTTTTTTTTTTTTTTTTTTTTTTTTTTTGATTTGAACGGCTGAGAGCTGGGTGAGCGCGTACAGAATGGTCCTGGCAGCGGTGAGGCAAGCAGGGATGGAATGGATGATCACTCGGGCTGATGGATGTGCTCGTGCTGTTTGAACAGGGTTTTGTGGCGCGAAAGAAGCTTTTTCTTGTGCTTCATCTCTACGATTAACGAGAGAGCGGCCACGTCACTGCGCACTTGGCTGGCTCAGACCGCTTGTGCATGCCGACACCCAAGCGGGGTGGCCACACAGATTCGGGCACATCGCAGTCATGGCTGGTAGTTGTGATTTGGTGGGTGAAATGCTGCCTAGCATGCAAACGTACTCTTGCTGGCACTTCCCTATGAACGGCTCACAGACGTGGTCAGCTCGATTCTTGGGGATTATGGGTGCAAGCTCTCTTAGGGTTTGTGGCTTTTGGGTCCCTCGTTCTCAAGCGCCAGATGGAGACACCACGTCGACCGCTTCAGATCTGGTATGCAGCACAGGCGCAATACATTGTTTGGGGTGTCTGGTCATTTGTTCTGCTGGCGCATGCGTTTATTCCTGACTGAATCGTGGCAGGTTTTTCGATACGAGCAAGCAGGCAATCGCCAACTCCCTCATCCATGTCATCAACGTCTTTGCCTCCGATTGGCAATCTGCCACTACAACTGACCATGACCCTTGCACCTGGTATCAACCTCTGCACAGCGAAGCGGGCTGATAGTCCCATGCTCCGCGCTCTACCCAACGGCCCACCTCATGCCCTCGTTGTCCATTTTAGGTATTTCATCAACATTCTTGTGGACTCAACCCTGGGCCTTTTTTTGATTTTCTTGATGATCAAGCATTCAACGCTTTATATACGCCGCAAGAGGATATACCTTCTCTACCCAGGCCGCTACGGTTCGCCGCCCTCTTACAAGGTGCGGGTGGCCTTGAAATCGGACTGGCTTGGCCTTGGGACACTTGCTACAGCGCGCTTAGCACCATGGTTACAGCATACTTTGGCACCCGCATCGGAATTTTTTTCGGAAATTACAGGCCTCTGTCGTTAATCACTGCCCTCATTTTTGCGTCTGTACGCGTCGAGGGCACGCAGGCCTGGTCAGCGCAAGTCGGCGTGTACGTGGCAATTGTGGTGGCAGAAAAGATTATCGTGCTTCTCATCATGCTTTTTCCTTTTTGGGCCAAGGTCAGTGATGGGCACAGTGACTGCTCGACAGGCCATGGCTTGACACAGTCGCATCTTTGTCCTTGCTCATCTTCCTCTTCTCATGTACCTTCAGGTTGGGTCTGCCATCCTTGAGGCCATGCGATCGATATCACCAAAGCTTGAAGCTGTTGGTGCCCTTCTCATCATGCCTTTTGTTATCACGGTAAGCCAGCTCATTGCTATTCTATGATGGATTCTTAAACGCTGCCTCGTGTTGATCAAGGTCTCACATTGCAACTTTCGTTTTGACATCATACCCCTGGCCCCAGGCCGTGTGGTTTTGGATCGTTGACAATCTGCTCATGTCAGCGGAGACCATGGAGGTTGGCGATGAGGAGTTTGAGGATGCCTTGCATCAGCACGGTGCTATCGCCATGGACGACTTGGCCTCTCCTTCGACCGAGATCAGACTTGAAGACGAGTCTGATGAATGGGACGAAGCCGCTGACACCGAGCTACTCATCAGGCGGCGTTAAGTCAAGTCAGGTCTCAGAATTAGGTACATGACGTAGAAGAATTCACATGTCAAATTTTTTTCTTTTTGTTCTTTCGCTTGTCATCAAAAAGTTTCCCGCCAAAATCATCGCACATTTGTCGACAAAATCACCACACGCACACACGCAGCTTCCACACACAGCTTGATGTTATGCATGTTGTGGTTTGCCCGCAATTTGCCAGTTGGGGTGCAAGACGTGACGCTGGAAATACCACACGCGAGGCAAACAGGCTTGAGCCGGCAGTGTGAAGACCGTCGAAGAAGCACGGATCATCGCGTCGAAAGTGTGAGAAACGCCGTCGTTTGGAGCTCTCTGCCCATTTCTTGGCCATGACGAGTCAGTTTCTAGATTACGAGCCCGTCTCGCCCAACTTTCTCTTCCAGACACAACAGGACCATTCCCAACGTGCATGGACGACGGAATCCTCGCTGCCGCGGCCGGATACGCAGTACCAGAGCCAATGTCAGACACAAAGCCAAAGCCAAAGCCAAACCCAGACCCAGAACCTAACCTCGACCAATAATGATTCGTGTGGCGCCAGCTCGCAACGCTCAACCCAGCGCCCAACGCCACCCTTTGAGGCAGCACCGGGGCCCCGGCCGTGGACATCTGCTGCAAGTTCAACATGCAACCTGCCCCAGCCTCTTGTTCCAGCAGATCTGGTTCTGATCCAGCGCCCAAGCAAGTCAAGCCAGCTTTCCCCCATCTTTCGTCCCAAACCCAAAACTGCCAAACACTCGGACGGGCTGGATCAAAAGGTTGCATTGGATGCCTCAGTGCATCTGCAACTAATGCAGCAGCGACGACACAGCGAGGTTGGAGTTGTTTTTGTGCACATGCTATGGTACTAGTGATGACGTGAACCACAACTCACATCGTCGGCACCTTTGCTTGCTGTGCTGGCCCCTAATGCGCAGCGTCAAGAGCAACAGGCGCGGTAGGTCGTGCAGCATCTCTGTGGCATGAAACCTTTGCTCGGTTGCATGCGTCGAACATGCACTTTTATTGCGTTCGTGTGTGTGTGTGTGTGTGTGTGTGTGTGTGTGTGTGTGAACCACACACATTGATATTTGGCCTCACAGGGAATCACTCCAGCTCAGTCAACAGTCGCTGGTGTCTGTCACACAAGAGGTAGATGGCTCAGGCCTCGAGCACGCTCTTCTGCCTTGATTGCATGTATAGCTCATCATTGTCTGTGTCATGTCCGTCTGCCTCAGGTGGCTGCACTAGCTGACAAGCTGACCACAGCAGCGGACCACAACTCTTCTCTCTTGGACCTACTCAATCGTTGTACGTAGCTGGTACCTCGACCTCTGTAATGTCAAATGCGGACCTTGCAGCCTCATGCCCGATGTAGTAAACTCCAAACTCGATGAGCAAAACACCGCGGTAGTCCAAGGCATGGCACGGCTTCAAGCCAGCACCGAGCTCTTGCACAAGAACCTGCGAGAAGAGATGAACGACCTCAGTATTGCGTTGGTTCGAGAAATGAGGCATTCCATGGTGAGACCAAGCCAACAGGCAGCCATGCCCCCACCGGTAGTAGCCCCAAGTCGGTGAGTATCTGTTAGTGATATCCATGGGGTGTATAATTACTCAAGGCGAGGTGTACAACCATTCCAAATGAAACAATGTTTCAAATTTGCATTATTGTGCATGAACATCCCGTAGGCTGGACGCCATGCCTAGCAAGCCCAGGCAGCTGGCTGTTTTGTCATCCACCCAGCTGGACGCCGTGCTAGCAGCAAGCACAGCAATCAACCACACAAACACCGACTTGTTCTTTCCAGCGTGCAACGATGGCGATAGCGACGAGGACGCATGAGCGTGAGCTGCAGACAAGCCGGTGCCTGGCCCAGAGCAAGGACAGCTTTGCTCAAATGGTCAATTGATAGTGTGTTCATTTATGTACTAGCTTTACAACAATCTACTAGCCTTTGAGGCTGATTCGTTACAACATGCTGGCCAACTGTTTTTGAAGCGCTGACAATGTGTTCATGAAGTCCTTTACATCGTCCTGCAAGTGCCAGTCGCGGTCGCGATCAAAGTGTAACAGGTCGTCCATGAATCGAGAGGCTCGTTTAGACAGAGTGGCGGGCAAGCTCGCCGTGGGCTTGTCAGCTGAGGACGTGGGCTCCTGATCCACAGATTCTTGATTCGTGATTGGTGCCTCGTATTGGCTGTCCCTGCTCCAGCGTCAGACCAGCCAGAGTGCCGCAAATGAGTGTGCAATGACAAAGCAACAACAACAACAACGACATAACAGCGCACAACGAGCGCCAAGCACATACTCAAAAAATAGCGACTGCTGCATCAAGTCTTGCAAAAGTTCATCAATAATTTCTAGCAAAACCCGGGATCGCACAATTTCACGATGCTCCTGACCATCGACCTCGAAAATGCTGGTGGAGAATCCCTCCTGTAGACATGGGCCATGAGCTGTTCTTTGCAAACTTGTGGACACAAGGAACAGAGTATGACAGCAAAGCTAGCTCTGTCATGAAAGCGTGTGCACGATGCATTCCAACAGGCACCTGAAATGAGTCAAAACGAGTCTGACGGGGTTCCACGGTGTTCATGACGGAGAATACGTTGCGTTCGCCCCATTGTCCCAAAAGGTGCTTGTAGTATTCGCGCACGCGACTGGGTCGATCTTGCACTCGAACCTATCGGGCCAGCAGACAGATGTAGTGGTCAGCGAGCAATGGGTGTGGTAACATGGTTGGCCCACTTGCGTGATGTAGCGAGCCAAACAAACCTCATTGCTTAAATGCCAGGCATGAGCCCAAGACAGCGAAACATAAGGAACTGTGCCATCTCCACTGCGCCGAAGGCCCGTCTTGCCCTTGACCTGTCCCTTGTCATCCACCAAAGTACCCTGTTTTTGAGCCAAACAAGAGAAAGCAAGTAAGAAAGAAAGAGAGGGGCGACTGTAAGACCCTCAGCAAGGAAATGTATATGGGGTGTGAGAGTTAGGGTATAGGCGTGGGGCTGCTCAAAAACGTACGCCAGTGGTCTCCCACCAGGTATTCCGAGGCGTGTAGGGTCCAGCAGGAGCTGATTGTTCAAGGTCCAGAAAGTGCTTGGTTCGCACATTCACTCCATATATGACGGCCACCTGCGCGCGAAAATATCCAACACGAAAATTTGTTACTCCAGAGTGGACGGTCACGCCAAAGCTGGAGGGTGTGCTGTCCACCTGTCTGAGGGTCACCCTCCTTTCCATGGTCAAGTTTGTTTTCTGGATATGCTAGGGCGGGCCGAGTCCGTGCCTGGCGGAGCGGCGGGCGGTATGGCAAGGAGGCAAATGGGTTATACTCATGGTCTTCATCTTGATACCCGCCCGTCACGTAGTTATCATAGACGTTGGCAGACATGCTATCGAGTCCATATAGAGCAATCAACTGAAGCAAAGCACCAGCGAGGGGGGTGATGTGAGCTGAGAATAAGGCAAACAACTGCCGCATGCCAATCAAGTGCTGGAACAGACTTCGAATGCGCGGCCGCTTTGCAAATCCTTGGGCGTCAACGACAGCGTGGAGCCATTGTGAAACGTGATGTTGAGGATGTGGCTCATCCAGCCCTCCTTGAGTGCTTCTGGGTTGAGCAATCAGTTTGCAGACGTCGAAAGAAAGGCACGGTGGCATCACCAGCAGTTGTCTTATCAGCTAGTAACTAAAAAAAAACTCAAAGCCGACAAACAAACAAACAAACAAACAAACAAACAAACAAACAAACAAACAAACAAACAAACAAACAAACAGAACAGGTGCCTTGCTAGTTGCCTGTAACATGCGGAACCCTCGGACGAACCTCGTGAGGACGGGTTGCTTCTCGAAGAAAATGACGGGTCTCCTGCGTCAATGCCAGAACGCAAACCGAGTGGGCCATCCGTAGCGTAGGATGAGTTCAACATCTTCGCATGGCATGCATATATGTTGCATTGTGTGAGATGCATCGTCTTATGAACGAGGTGTTTGCGTGCGAACCTTCTGTTGCTGGTTGTTCATCGAACGGTGGATTCTCCACGCCAGCCATCAGGGGTGCGTTGGTACCTGAGGCCACACATGCCCCTGACGGACCGCCAAAGGCATGATCAAAAGGTTTTTGGTCCGGCGCGGGCTCGCAGCAGCGCTGGCGTACATCTGGTCGAGCATGCGCCTGTCCCAGATCGGGCCAGTCCTCATCGTCAGGCAAAGAGGCAGTCGATGTCACTCTAGAGGTTGCTTTGGATGTGGTCGCATGCGACGTCGTGGAAGTGTCGCGAGCGGCGCCATCGGGCATTGTCTTAGGGTCCCCATTGGCGTCGGAGACGTGTCGCGAAAACAATTCGTTCAAGGTGTGCGTCATGCCCTTGAGGTACCTTTTCGTTTGCTGCGTCTTTGGCGTGTTGTCTACGCGCCATCAGAGACATTCAGTGAGCTTCTTTAAAGAGTGAGGACCCTCTTGGCATAACAATGGCTCTGGGCACCGCACCGTTGAAATCCACCAGCCAGGACTCAGGGGACAGCGATGCGTTCCAAGGCAGATGCTCGCGCAGCTGTAGGGTCCGGGCACCCTGTCCTCCCCTGTCATTGCACGCAATCGGCGGCAAGCCCAAGGACAGGCAAAAGCTTGAGAAAGGTGCAGCTGGACGCGCATCAACTTCAATCACATCGCGAGCTTGCACACATACCAGGCATGGCTCGGTTTATAGCCACGGCGGGAGGGGTACGGTGCCGGTCGCGGTTGCATCCATGGAAGCGATCCAAAGGTTGCGCCCATGCCTCGGGCTTGAGCTACACGTTGTCATCGAGAGAAGGCATGTGTAAATAAAGGGACAAAAAAGGCATATGATGAATGCCTGCCGATACTTTGAGACGGCTCGTGACCAACCACTGCTGACAGGCAAGCCCATGTTGTCGCCGACCAGCGTGGCAAAGGTTGCCTGAGTGGCTCCCATGAGGGGAGGGGCTACTCAGAAGCACCCAACACCAGCAAAAGAGGCAAGCTCATGTCAGTTCATTCATTCGGTAGCCAAGGGTAGAGCAGAGACTAGCGGGACATCGGCTGTGCGAGAGAGGCACGTGTACGCGCCCAACGCAACCCATGACCGCAAACTAACCAATGCTGTAGTAAGCCACCACGTGCTTGTGAATCCATCGCAGATGGGTCTTGGCAAAATTCGTCTCGAGCCACGAAAAAAATTGCTGAATGACACTGTTGCCCAGCGAGTGCCCAATCAGTACCGCTGGCATGTGGTTTAGGGCGTAAGCTTGCTCAATGTTCTGTTTGACACGCGTGAAAAAGGCGTCGCGATACTGCAGCATGCTCGGCGAGAGTCGCCAATCGTACTGTCCAGGACAGGCGTACGTTAGCATGAGGCTCCACAAGGGGTGCACCACAAAATGAGCTCAAAGGACGTTGCCTAGCTATCATACCGGCATGCCCAGCAAGGAGTTGGCGTCAAAGCCCCACGTGTAAACGAGGTATTCGATGAGCGTTCGAAAAATCGTAGTAATGCCGCTTAGCTCTGTGCTGAGCTCGGAGACAGCGTTGATGCCATGGGCAGCACGCACTCGACACTCATTATCGGCCTACATGGGCTCGTGCCATCAACAAAACAGAGAGCACGGCGGTAAGTAATAACGCCCTGGCTGTCCGCTTGACTTGTGATTGTCAAAACAACAAGCAAGCCTGGCTACGGGCCCTGTAAGCACAGGCTTCTCAAGCGGCAGACCTGGCGGGGCCCCAAAGAAAGGCAGTCGAGCCAACATTTGCCATCAACCACCAAAGTCTGCATCAAATGCTCAAGCGAAAGCCACACCTGGGCCAGGTCCAACATTGCAAGGCACGCGGCACGCTTGAGTACGTGAAGCATGGGGAAGAAGGTGCAGGAGGTGCAAGAGAGGCGGATGGAGGACTTACTTGCGCCAAAGGCACCACGTCAAAACCTTGGCAATGTTTGTGCTTCCATGACTCCATGCGCGAAGACACTAGATTGTGACGTGGCAGACCCAAGCTGGGTGAGATGAGCGTGATCATGCTTCCGACCAAAGCGGCAGCATGCACGACGAAGCATCGTAAGATCAACCCGTACTAAAGCCCGGGAAGAGAAAAATGGGAAATTTGCGGTTGTTGTTGATCAAGATGGTTTTATAAACTTGGCGGCGCATCAACGCAAAGACATCCTGATTGGCTATCGGACAGGTGAATCGCGTTATTCAAGAGGTCTGGTCACATGCGCACGCGTAAGTTGCAGCGTCCAAGGACAGTCTGCAATTCTAACGAACCACTCTCATTCAGCAGACGCAGTGTGGTCACATCGATGGCCCACACTGTACCAGCTGTCTTGCTAATGACGCGGACAGGCGCGGGCGTATGCTTGGTGGCCGAGAAGAGCCCTGTGTTCCGCACCAGCCAGCTCCCCCTCGTGAGACACTGTAGACTCCTGGCAGTCAATAAGGGGCGCTGCCTCCCGAACAGAAGGAAAACGTACCAAAAATGGCACCAGGGCCGATTTGTTGGAGCAGAGTTCGCGAAACGACACCGCTTTCGTAGCGAAAACGTCCGGTCGAGATCTACTCATCCGGGCCACAATAAATAAGTGCTGAACATACGATAAGCGCGAATAAAGCACCTCTGTGCTAGTCCAGGTTCCTGCCGCCACGCGGCGGATCGAAACGGTAAGCGGGGACGGTGCTACACACCACAATGACGCGCTTCGAAACTTCATTGAGCGAAATAATTTCTTGCCCCGCCTGTACGGGCATCATCTGCCAGGCAGAGAGGAGTCGTGTGCGGGCATGGAGGTCGTCAATGTCCTCCATCCAGGGCATGTCGAGTGCCTATTGGGAGTTTCAGAGTCAGTGTTCGAGTCTGACAAACGACGGACGCCTCCAAAAGTCAAATGCGACAAGGGCCAAACATGGCGCTCCAGTGTTTTTTTAAAAAAAAGAACATACCTTCCGAATCATCAGTTCTGTCTCGTTGATGATGACAGCGGGCGTGTTTTCGATGATAACCTACAATTGATGGACAAGAAGGCAGTTGGATGATCATCAAGTAAGGGTGGGCGCGGTTCAACGTCTTGTTGTCGGGGTGAGTCTGGTTCACTCCTTGCTGAGCAACGCGATACAAGGGCAGTGCGTTACCGTGCAGGTTTCAAAGTCTGACTTGAGGTTGCCACCAGATGGGTTGGCTAGAGCAAAGTGAACGCGGTCATCGGGAAGATGTTCGTGGTTGTTTGACAAATGCATCTGAAGGGAAGAGACCAGAGCAGCGATGCTCATGAGAGAAGCGTTGAAGAGTTGGGTGGAACGGTTGGGGAATGATCAAAGAGAGGAGGGTGTTTGCTGCACCTCAAAGGTTTTCGGACTGTCGTCGCCAACTGCCCAAGTCAGGCGGGTAACGGGGGCGACGAGGAAGTCGATGCCATCAGATCCGGTGCTGCCCAGAAAGTGAACCTCCACTGCACCGCTGACCAGGACATCGCTGGATTCGCGAAGCACTGAAATTTCAGCAGTAATGGCATCCTCTTGAACAGTGATGATGGACGTGTTGAAACGGAAGAAACCCGAGCCCATGCTTGTGCAGTCGTAGCGGATGCGCTTGCGCTGGGCTTTGGGGTTGATGGCGGCGCCCTCGGTGGGATCGTGGAGCACAATCTCAATACCAAGGTCATCCACAACGCCCTGGAGAGTGAAGAAGGCGGGGCTATGGAGTTGTACAGGCTGTGGCGCGGCTTCACCATCCTTCCAAGTGAGGGTTTGCGTTGAGCGGTGGAGTTCATACTGAAAGTTGGATCGCATCATCTTAACTGTGGCGAGCACCGAGACGTCTCGATCGATTCCCTTGCTGCGAGTGACCGCCACCGCAAACTTGAAGCAAGAAAAGGGGAGCCAAAGCAAGAATGGATGCGTCAGCGGGAGCATGTGCACTGCATCACGAGATACTCCAGCAGTGGATGGCATGTGTGTGTGTGTGTGTGTGTGTGTGTGTGTGTGTGTGTGTGTGTGTGTGTGTGTGTGTGTGTGTGTGTGTGCCAACGACGAGCCGCGCACGCCGGCGACTCGAACAGGAGCTGGGTTCAAACCTGATCCGATTCTGGGCAGAGGGGTTGCTCAGGATTGCCAGCAAAGCCAATGAGACCCGGCTGGCAAGGCACCTCGACGAGTGAACAGAGGCTGGCGCAGCCCAGCATGAGCGTGCCACAAGCTTTGGAGCCGGCGGAGAAATGGGTGGCACCTGCTCCAGCAGCGGAGCGATTGTCGTGAGACTGGCGCACATCAGCACAAAACAAGGTACAGTGCCTGGCCAGTTCCCCCCCTGCAGGGGCGATAGCGCGTCAATTGCGACGACGTACAAGAGAGTTCGTTGACAAGTCGACCACCGGAGGAACAATGCCGACTTTGGGCACTCGCTGCAAGCGCACGAGTGAGAAAGAGGAGGCCAAACATCGCTTGTTGGCCGTCAGAGGGCACAGCCAGCCACCGGCAAGGCTGGCTATCCGAAACACCAGCTACGATCAAAGGCGGAAGACCCGACCCACCTACCAATCGGACCGCACGAAGAGCTCCAGTAGGTGCGTGAGGTGCCACACAGCTGCACGTTGAGCTTGCGACCATGATGCACAGGGGCAAGCAAAACCACCACTAGCAGCAACCAGTGCCATCTTAAAGACGCTGTACGCCATCCCACAGTTGGGTCCGACCGGCCGCGCCTACATAACCGCGGCATCACGGCCAGCACAGGCACTGCCATGCCGTCGTCAAGTCAGCACTCTGCCAATGTGAGAGAGAAACGCGAGAGAGAGAAATGCGAGAGAGAGATTTCGAGAGAGAGAGTTTAGAGAGAGAGAGAGGTAGGTGTCACGCTGAAATGAATCTGTGACTGAAAAGTCTTACATGTGGTGATTAGCCTTGGCTTGCTTCATCGTCTTGGGCTCTGACTCTGAGTCTGCTGTGTTGCCCGGAGGTGAGCGTGTGTGAGCAAGCAGCGTGCCAAAGTTTGGTCTGACTCAGCATGGATGCGAAGGACCGATTGCGGCAATTAAGCTTGGTAAATTGATTTGGGCGCGCACACGGCCGAGGGAGAAAACAATGTTCGACCCAGCGCGAGCATGCTGCTGATACACGGTATCAAAGTAGAGGGAGGGCAGGTTGATTATACAGTACACATGCCAAGCTGGGGTGGGTAGCCAGGCCAGACGCGAAAAGCACACGAGAACAATTTTCAAAGCGCAGTGCACACAAGAGCAAACAGACAGGGGCTTCAGCCACAGTACAAGTACTACAAGGCGGCTGCGGCGACGAGGCGCGTTTCAAAGCTGACGCCTAGAAGCCCACGAAAAGAACGCACAAGAGGAGCTACCCGCCTAGGCCCGTGCCGAGATGTGCGGGTTGAGACCAAAGGAATCCTTGCATCCTTCAGGAGGCTGCGACGTCAAGGCACAGGGAAGGGTGAGAGGGGGCGAACGAATCGGATACCTCGAGAAGCTGGAAGCTGAGGCATGGCATGGCGCCTACTTGGGCAAAGGCGCTAATGTCAGATTGGATGTGGTGGACGGTAATGGGTGTGACCTCAGCCTCATTCATATCAGTGGCCATCGGGCTGGCATCTGCCTCGGATAGCCTGGAGGAGCTAGCAGAGTCGCTTCGGGCCAATCGCGATTGGTTCAAGCGTCCGCTGGTCTTATCTGCATGCAAAGAATCAGGCGCGGTGCTGGGGCGCGTCTTGGCATCGTTGGGGGTGTTTGCAAACAGCCGGGTCACTTTGGCGCGTTTGTTGCTCGAGTTGCGGTTCAAATTATCAATAGCCATCTGCGTTGGCAAGAAGCAGGCTCACGATGAGGGGAAGCCCAGCAGCGTGTCGTTCAGGCGACGGGTATTGGTGACCGACCTGTTGTTCTTGCAGTTTGGCTGAGGACATGGTGTGGCGACGCGAGGAACCGCGCGGCGCCGAGCAAACTGGATGCGAGGAGAAACAGGCGGGGTGCGATGGTGGTCAGACCCACAGAAAGGGGAGCGATGCGAGCACTGTTCTGAAAGGGGTTGACGAGGGCTGACGAGTTGCCCGAGCAGCGGGGGAGAGCCGTACCTTTGCATCGGTGGACGCGCCCCTGGTTCAGGTAGGTGCAGGTGGTGCAGTTCCAGTCCATGGCATCGATGGTAAATCCTTGCGCCCACATGGCCTACGCCGTTCTCGATCCGTCACGAATCGAGCACTTCAGACCATTTGCGGACGAGAAACGATCAAAGCCGCGCAGCAGTTGCTCGTGGCAGGCGCCGAGTGAACTCCTCCTCGGATTCGATTCACGAGGGATAATGATGCAGACAAAGCACTCTGCTCCGTCAAGTCTGGCGGCGCCTTTGGCGTCCCTTGCTTGCCGTCTGAGCAAGCAAATAGGGATGGAATCCTGAGCGCGGACCTCCTGAATGATGCCAAGCGCTCGGAGGAAAATGGCGCGAGAGAGAGAGAGAGAGAGAGAGAGAGAGAGAGAGAGAGAGAGAGAGAGAGAGAGAGAGAGAGAGAGAGAGAGAGAGAGAGAGAGAGAGAGAGAGAGAGAGAGAGAGAGAGAGTGAGAGAGAGAGAGAGAGAGAGATGAATTGGTTTGGTCAGTTTGAGAAAGAGAGAAAGAGAGAGAGAGAGAGAGAAACACAACAAGAGAGAGGATGTCAGTTCTTTTTGTGCCCTTTGGCTCGTTGACTTTTGACTGTGCAGGGATAGGTGTTGTTGACATCTGTTCTTCGGGCAAAGTTTTGCAACGCGGTGGAATATCGTGTTATAGCGGTCAAATTCTGGCACCAAATTTTGAAAATGTTGACAAATGGGAAAGCTATACCTGAACATCGTGTTAAGGTGACTTGACGCTTGGATCCGCCACACCCAGCGTATCACACATGCTCGACCGTTACGAGCTCAAATTGGCTCAGTGGCAGCGGCAGAGCGATGGTCAAACGGCAGCCATGGGTGAATAAGCACCCCCTACTACAACGGGCCATCCTGCCGGTCTCGTGCCAGCTGAGATCATTGGCAACCCTTTCCATCCAAGATGAAGATCGTGCCAAGTGCAGCGCAGCATATTGACCAAAGCGAATAGAAAATTTGAGCCATTGGCATATCACTGGGGTTTTTTTTCATTGTCTGTCTGTCTCTATCTCTCCTCTCAATCATTCAATCTTGCTGCGTCTCTGTCTTTTCAACCATTTCAGACTCTTTCTCTGCCTTTCCCTCTTCGTCTCTTCTCTCTTCCCCCCCCCTCTCTCTGCCTCTCTTCTCTTTTTCTGCCTCTGCCTCTTCTCTCTCACTGTGTCGCTCTCTTACGTCCGTATCTCTGAACACCCCAGACTTGATTTTTCGCACTTGAGTGTGTGCGTCTGTGTGTGTGTGTCTTCGGGGTCTCGTGGACTGTGGGCAGAGCGTGAGCTGCTGCTGCCGCAACTTGGGCAGTAGCTGCGGGAGAGTTGGATACAGGTGCAGGAAACTGTGCCGTTTTTGTTCAACGACGTGGGGGTGGACGTCGGATCAAGTTGACCTGGCTCCACATCGACGCAATCATTCGCCCCAGTCGACTGGTGTCTCGCTCAGGACCGTCTTTGGCTGACGACAGGGAGGCGATTGGCCGTGGTACGGAACAGCACCGGCCGTCATGCTGAGCGGCTCACATCGTGCTCGCGACGGTGATCCCGCCCGCTCGCGTCGGGCGGCGGCACCCTACGATGACCTCCGGCGCCAGTACGGCCAGGATGCCACTATGAAGGAAGCCATCGGTACCCAGCACTATAGAAGCTTGAGCAACGACCGTCATACCACCCGCGCAAACATGGAATCCGCAGAGCCCAGCCTCTCCACTTCACGCGTGGAGCAGCTGCGTCTGAAAAACCAGTATCATATTACCAGTACCACCTATCGGCAAGTCTATGAAGTTGACTCGCCCGCCGTGCGCCTGTGCGAGGATTTTCAGCAGCATCTCAGCTCACGCATGAGCGAGACCGAACAAGCCGCCGCCGCCATGCGCGACGCGCGCCACAACATTAATGCCGAAGCCATGCTGGCTCAAGCAAAGGCCGAGGCCGAGGCTTGGCGCCACGACAAAAGCCGAATCGCCTCAGTTAAAGCTGCACAGAATCTCAGTCCTCTCGGCGTTCGCGCCATCATCGCGGAGAGAGACGAGCTTCGTTATCAGCTTCGCAAAGCTGCCGCCGAACTTGCTCGGGTACGTGCTATTGTTGTTGTTGTTGTTGTTGTTGTTGTTGTTGTTGTTGTTGTTGTTGTTGTTGGTGGTGGTGGTGGTGTCGCAATTTTATCCAACTGCGGACCGTGCCATCAATCAATACTGCTGTGCCCCCAACACGAACACTCCTTGCCGCTCACCACCTCACCGCGCTAACAGATTGAAGCTGCCTCCGGTGGTCGCTTTCATGAGCTGCCCAATCTCTGCCTCCAGGATATGGAGCGGTTAGCCGCACTAAAATCACAGGTTTGGACTCGGCATTCCCATGCGTTGCGCTGGCCGGTCAAATGAAGCCAGCAGCTTTTTTCCTGAGCAGATTTTGCCAACCAACCCACTTGTTAAGTGCACGGCAATGAATGTACCAGAGCGCCCACACTGACATTTCCAATTCCGATGACCAGGTGGCCCTCGAGTTGGAGCAAAAATCCAATCGCATCGCCGAGCTGGAGAGAATTGCCGGCGATTCGCGCGGCGTCCGTCGCCACACCGACTACCAACTCAGCACGCTCCAGGAACAACTTGCCGAGCGCGATGAAACAATCCTACATCTTCAAGAGGAGCTGGACAATCTAACCTCTGAGCTTGAGGCCCAGCGAACCGAAGCTCGCAGTGAACTGGATCAGCGCGTGGCTGAAGAACGTGATCACGTCAACCGTGCCGCCTCACAGCAACAGTGCGTGGTTTGCTTGCTCGTTACAGTGCACCCTGCAATGTGCCTGACCTTTGTGTTGCTCATTGCTTGTCCTGAAAAAAATCTTGACACAGGCGCCACGCGCTGGAACAGCTTGAGGCCGAAATGCGGGATGAAAAGTATCGCGAACTAGATCAGCTACGCAGTCAGCTCGAGTCACAATACGCAGCCATCATGGAGGATAAGCTTCAGCAGCAGCGAAACACCTTGCTGCAGCAGGAGAATGAGCGACTGGTATGTGGCGCATGTTTACCGCAACGCAGGAGATTGGCAGGTTGCGTGTCAACGGGGCCCTTGGTCATCAGGCGCGTGCCTTGGCGTGGGCGTACAACGCCCCACCCTCACAATTTTCTCTTTTGCCACAGGCTGATGAGATGACCCGTCTACAGTCAGAGTTGTACCATCGCGAGGCAGCCAACCTTGAGCAGCTGCGAACCGAAGTGACGGGCGAAAAGGAGCGTGCCGTGGCCGCCGTTCGCCGTCAGATGGCAGCCATGCAGACTCGATACGAGGGGGAGCTCGAACAGCTTCGTCACCACGCTGAAGCGGAACTACAACGGCAGCTGGAAGACCTCCGCCGCGAACTGAGCATGGCTGCCGATGCTGAGCTTCGATCTGCTCTAAATAACCAGCAGGTGGGTGGCTCCCACGAAGGAACTCAAGACCCCGCCGCCTCCCGCTACGTTGCCCGCGACTGGCGTCAGAACATCATCTCATGTGCGATGCCCTGCGAATAGGCCAAGCTCGAGGAGGACCACCGTGCCGCTATGAACCGCCTGCGGCAACAGGTGGAGCAGCATGCCTCCCATCAAGCCGAGGTGAACCTCAAAAAGCAGCTTGATGCCCAACGCAAGAAGCTTTTGGTGCGTTGGCGCTTGGCCACTTGAATCAAGGCAGGCTGGGCCGCCATGCTTCACTTTTTTCTTTCCTGTCCTTTCCGCTTCACACATACCTTTCCCGTTTGTGTCTTCTTCGGGGTCTCACCGCGGACACTCCCTGCATTTAGGACACACATCGCCGCCAACAATCCGTTGCAGTCAGCAATTTGCGCAAGGAACTGGAGCAACAGCACCAAGCCGCGTTGAAGGACCAAAAGTCAGCGCTAGCCGCTAAAAAGGACCACGCACACGAGCTCAAGTTGAAAAAGGGACTCGAGTCAGAGCGGCGCAAGGCCATGGGTGAGGCCATGCGCACCAAAGCTGGTCATATGGAGACTGCCATCACCGATCTCAAGGCTGAAAAGACGCGTGCATTGGACAACCAACGCCGCAAACTGCAGGAACATTACGAGAGCGAACTTGGTGAGGCCATTTGGCGCTATGATCACGGCTGTCTGTTCTTTTGCACTGGGGGTAAGGGTTCCAGCAGCAGTGCATGCTTTTACTCATTCTTATCGGCGTCCATCTGTGATGCCCCCCTCGTGAAAACAGAGTCCCTCAAAGCACAAAACGCCCAGCTTCGCAGCGAGCTTGATGCGGCCCGTCGGGCCGACAAGCAATCCAACGAGTGCGTAGCCATGTCCGCAATCGATACCGTTGGAACAGTCTGGCCAGCCACAGGGACGGCCCAAGAGGATAACGTTCTGGGCTTGTGGGCATATGGCGTAATTTCTGACACCTTGGCTGGTGCACATTGGCAGGTCCACGGCAACAGCGAATGCACAGGCACGCCGCAGCCACCAGTTGCTCAAGGAGCGTTTGCGCCATTTGCACAGCAACATGCGTACAGCTGTGCAGCCACGCAGCGATGCCCTGCTGGACCATACTCAAGGGTCCTTGACGGAGGGCATGCATGCCATTCTCTCGCTCGTGGATCAATTGGGCAAGGATACGGTCATCCAGCCTCCCGCATCGGAGGAGGCACAGCATGCACCAGCTCTGACCGTGGACGTGCTATTTGATTGTGCACATGAGATCACCGACTTTCTTCAGACGACGATTCGCCAGGTACGCGGCGCCTTGCGTCTAATTTGAACCCCCGGTCGATGTGGTGACACTTGCCTCACCCGTCATCGCTGATGCCAGCTGGAAAGCATGGAGAATCAGCTTCGACGCGAGAAGAAGCTTATTCGCCATCAGATGGAGGAGGAGATTCAGGAGCAGCGTCAGAGTGAGCTGAATCAGCTGCGTGCCGAGGTAGGCACCGGGCAATTGCCCCTGCCCGTTTTCAATCGGACGTCCCTCCGTTCAACCCTGTCGTAACTGTTGTTCCCCTGACTGACCAAATTTTTCATGCAATGCAAACTAACTGACAGATGGAGCGTGAGCGCGAGGTTGAGATTCGCCAGCGCGTGCAAGCGGCACATCATCTGTACGAAGCCGAGTTGGCGCGCGAACGGAAGGACATGGACAACCAGCTGAAGGATTTGCAGGCGCAGACGGCCGCCCAGCAACGTCAAACAACTCGGGCCTTAAAGCAGAACCTGGCGGATCAAGAAGCCAATCTAGCGGACAAGACAAGAGCAGAGCACAGCCACCTGCGCCGCCTTGAAGCTCAGCTGGAACAGCGCGAGGTAAGCTTATGCTTGTGCGAGCACACGCCGTGGGGTTGGATTCGCCACTGATTAGAAAGGCTTTGGTGCGTTGCTGGTCTCGTTGTTTGCAGCGCGAATTGAACGATCTCGAGCGAGATCTGCGAACCTGCCGTTCCCTCCTGGAGAAGGCCCAACAAGAGAACGACCGTCTTCGTGAGGTGCGTGGCTGCTGGTGGCAGAGCCTCCTTTGGAAAAATCATGTTCAGCGATGCGCGATTTGTGCCTAACTTGCATTTGCTGTGCAGCACGCAAAACAGACCGCTCGGGCCCAGGCCTCCGCAACACCCGGGTTGTCAGCCTTGACCATGGAGATGGGTGCCCAGCGAACGTTGGCCGCTCCTCAGGTACAAACTTGTGTCTTTTTCGTGGGCGCAGCTCTGCCGTGTGCTCCCACCGGCTCGCTGGCCATGCTCACTCTCTTCAACTTGGTTGCTTCTTCCTTGCACAGAATGCTGCATTGGCAGCCAAGGTGGAGGCGCTCGAGCAAGAGAAGCGGCAGGCTGAGCGAGAACGCTTGCGTCTTGAGCGAGCGCTGGCTTCGGCTCAAGGACGGGCTTAGACAAGAAACAAGTTCAATTAAAAACTGTCCATTTCTCCCCTAATGCGGCAGTTGGACGTGGCTTGCCTGCCTGCCGCGTGTCTTTCATGGTTGTACGTGCCGCTTTAGTTTGATGACGGCCAACCGCCAGTATAAGCGATTTGTCCCTAAAGTCTATCTGCCATTGTACTCGTGCCGTGTGACCTGCCCGTATAAATTTTATTGTCCCCTGATCAGGCTGAACATTGCCACGCTGTGTCTTGTGCTCGTTTGCTGCCATTTGAAATTCATCCTTTGATTCATTTTTCATCGATTTGTGATTGCCTTTGCCATTAAATTATACACCATGATCATCAACGCTGCCCTTTGTGTACATTGGTCCATCTCAAATTGGTGGTCAAAATGCATTCTTGCGCGTCATCGATTGGTGACACGCCAGGCTGTGGGCACAGCTGACGAAAATGGCACAATCAAACGACCCGCTTCAGCCGGAGCTCAAGCACACAAGACTCGGCCTCATTCGTTGGCACAGTTCATCTCGGATGTCTCATCATCTGCCTGTGCTCCATCACATTTTGTTTTCTTGGGAGAAGGGGTGGGGTCCTCCGGATCTGCTCTGGTCTTAGCGTCGCTAGCCTGATCGGCCTTGGTGGCGTCTCCTTTGTTCTCGGCAGCCGCCTCCTCCTTGGTCTCGGCAGCCGCGTCCTCCTTGGTCTCGGGAGCCGCCTCCTCCTTGGTCTCGGGAGCCAACTCCTCCTTGGTCTCGGGAGCCACCTCCTCCTCGGTCTCAGGAGCCGTGTCCTCCTCGGTCTCGGGAGCCGCCTCCTCCTTGGTCTCGGGGGCCGCCTCCTCCTTGGTCTCGGGAGCCAACTCCTCCTTGGTCTCGGGAGCCGCCTTCGCCTCAGTCTCGGTGTTGGTTGTGGCTGGAACTTCCGCCTGGATCACGGGATCCGGCTTTTCAATGACCTTGTCGTTCTGAACCATATTGGCGGTGTTGTTGTTGTTCTCGGCTGCTGCCATTTCGGTGTCATTCATAGGTGGCATGTTCACGGGTAGTCAAGCAGACAAGGAATGGATGTGTGCAAAGCGTAGTCCTCAAAAGGTGATGGCGGGGTTGTTTTGAATTCAGTGGCCAAGCTGGTAAATGCCACTCCCGGCCTCTTCGCTCCGTGATGTTTCGAGGGTGGGTGGCATTCACACAACACGCTTTCCTTTGGCCGTTGTCTGCAGCTTGGGCACCAACAACAAGCTTAAACATGTTCAGCCTCATTCATCATCATTGATTGATCCTTGCGTTGGTGACTGTTGATGCGTTGATTTGGATTTTGTCGACAATTCATCAAAAAATTTTGGCGGGAAAAAACGGTTTGTAACAGTCATCTTCGCAAATCTGATTGACATGTGAGGCTCACGTTGGTCGTCATCGACAAGAAATCAATTCACACATTCAAAAAAACACAACTGGGGTGGGGGCTCACCTCACGAAAACACGTGACAAAAGCCAGCAAAGGAACCCCCACAGTCAGGTCAAAGCGCGCTTCGCTTAGAAATCAAGAAATGTACAACAAACAAATTTGGCAAAGGAGAAAACAAAAACACTTGCGCGCGCGTTTAGACGCTGTGCCTAAGGAGATCGAACGGGCCAGAGAGATACCACTCGTGGTTGGTCTGTACATCGCGTGCTGGGGCAGGCTACTAAAAAGCCTTGAAAACTTTTTGAGACAACAAGCCCAATGCTTGTCACCCTTGTTGTCCTTGTGGATCCATCAATCATCCACCAACCCACTGACTTAAAACAAAGAAAAAGAACACCGACAATGAACAACGTTTGCTTAAGCAAGCTGGTGCAGACCAGAAGTTCTTTTGAAGGCTAACACGGGAAATTACACAACACTCTCACGCCTACACACACAAGCCATCCACGGGGGCGCGTAAGCATGACATGAGCATTCATCTTATGACGGGATGATGGATGGCTGATAGCGGCGACTTACTTTTCCAAGGGAGCAGGCAGATCAAGTGTTTGTTGGGGCAGCTGCTCTGGGTCCTCGCGTCCACGGGCCTGGCTATTCGAGGACAGCGTCAGGGTGGTGGTGGCAGCCTGATCAGCATTGATGGCTGGGTTGGCCACCTCATTCACTACGCCATTCTTGAAGGCACGGACGACGCGGAGTTGGAACCGGACGCGCGCCACGGCCGTGCGCCACATGGCGCTAGCTGGCGTGGCCACTGAATGACCCTTTTGTTCAAGGCTGGCCTGTTCTGAGGCGCGACGCGGCGCGCGGGCCTCGGGTCCGCCAATGGCATGGGTGGCCAGCTGGGCAGTGCGGCGACGCAAGCGCGCAATTTGGCCAGCCGTGCGGAACGCACCAATCACACGGATATGACGGCGAACGCGACGGCCGACTCGCGACCAGAGAACGCTGGTGCTCGTGGCCGGCTCAGCCCCGCGCTGTGAGGACACTGTGTTGGAGCGCTCAACACGCGCTGTTTTGGGGGTCGTGGGCGCGTCCAGGCCAGCAGGGGGCAGCTCGGGCGTCGTGCCTCGCTGCTCCTCTTCAATCTCCGCTGCACGGTCTGGGCTCAGATCAGCATATGCCCCCGGTTCCAGCCACTCGGGAATCCATTGCCAGGGGAAGATGTAGTGAAGAATGACGTTCCACACGAGTGAGCCCGCGCCAAAACCAATGCAGGCACCCCAGATGTCGGCATCAAGAGGCTCGGTCTCAATGGCACGACCACCAAATTCCACAATTAGCACCTGCACCACGGCGGTACCCACAATGACACCCACAAAAATGGGGTTGGAGAAGAAACCGCGGAAGGGACGATAGAAGTTGCCCACGATACGTGGCATGCCTGGCATGTTCAGATTGTCGTCCACCACGCGGGCGTTGATCTCATTGAAGATCTGCATCCACACAAAGGTGTTGAAAACCATCGAATAGTGCTGTGTCAGAATCTGGTCGTCCTTTTGCTGCTCCGTGAGGTCATAGCGACGGCCACTCTGAATGTTGAACATCTTATCACCATAGAAGATGAGTAGGAGGAGTACAACGAGCTGGTAGAAGGAGTGACCAAAAATCTGGCGCAGCATGATGCGCGACAAAAGAGGCTTGTTGCGGCCGTAAGGGGCGCGATCGAGGAGCTCGGGAGTGGGAGGCTCCGTGGCCAGGGCAAGGGCAGCAAACACATCCATAATCAGGTTGACCCAGAGCAGCTGCACAGCACGGAGGGGTGATTCGCGGATGGCACAGGCTCCGATGAAAGCCACGAGAATGGCCACAACGTTCACCGTGAGCTGGAAGACCAGAAACTTGGAGATACCATCGTAGACATTGCGGCCCCAAGAGATGGCCTTGACGATCGAGCTGAAGTTGTCATCAGTGATAACAATGTCCGAGGCCTGGCGAGCCACGTCCGTGCCGGCAATACCCATGGAGAAGCCAACATCAGCCTCCGAGAGCGCGGGACCATCGTTCGTACCGTCACCGGTCACGGCCACCACCTCACCGGCCTTGATGAGACCCTTGACCAGGTTGAACTTGTCCGAGGGAGAGCAGCGGCCCATGACGCGGAGCTTGGGCGCAATGCGGTTAATCTCGTCAAAGTCGAGTGAGCCGTCATCCCGGACGACGCGACGACGAAAGTCAGGGCCCTCCATGACGACGCCGTCGCCGTCTTCCTCCTCAGTGATGATGCCACAGTTGATGGCAATGGCACGAGCTGTGATCATGTTATCACCCGTGACCATGCGGACGGTAACGCCGGCGCGGCGGCAAGTGGTAACGGCATCGGGCACTTCGGGGCGAACGGGGTCTTGGATACCCACAAAAGCGGAAATGACCAGGTCAGAGAGCAAAGCTTCTTCCTGGTCCCAGTCTTGCGCGTCGTCAAAATCCTTGTAAGCGATGCAAATCACACGCAGGGCTTGTTCGGCAAAGCGAATAATGACGTTTTGCTCGAGGCCCTCGCGGTCAGCCGCAGTCAGCGGGGTCGTGCTCTCGTTTCCAGCGTCGTAGGCGGTGGCATACTTGAGGATAATCTCAGAGGCACCCTTGACAAACATGCGGTACTTGCCATTGGGCAAGCGAACAATGGTCTCCATGCGCTTGGTGGCCGAGTCAAAGGGGTAAACCTTGACGTAGCTATCAACGGGGTTGTCCTTGCGAATTTCAGTGTACTTGCGAGCCGCAATGTCATCGCCAAACTTGAGGCAAGCGCACTCGGTCTTGTTGTTCTCTTGCACAGGAAGCCCAGACTCCTCGTCAATGTAGTAGTTGGAGGCGCGGTCACTGTTGAGGGCGATACCGGCCTGCAAACGAGCCAGCAGATCCTGGGGCAGGCCCTTGACCTCAGTGGAGCCGTCATAAACGCGACCGGCCATCCACGACTTGACCACAGTCATGCGGTTGGTGGTAAGAGTACCCGTCTTATCAGAGCAGATGGTGGTGGCATTGCCCATGGTCTCGCACGAGGCGAGAACGCGGACGAGGTTGTTGTCGTTCATCATCTTCTTGACAGAGTAGGCCAGGGAGATGGTAACGGCCAAAGGCAGACCTTCAGGGATACCGACCACCAGGACAACAATGGCTACGGTGACAAACTCGACGTATTCGGACCAGACGCTGGCTTCGTAGTCGTGGTTGTCAACGCCAAAGTGCTGAATGGAGAAGGAGAGAATGAGGACGATGAGCGTGAGGATGGACATGAAAGTAACGCCGTAGCCAATCTGCAGCGCCATGCGTTCCAGCTTGGCTTGCAGAATGGATTCCTAGGGTGGTTCGAGACATGTGAGCCGGAACCAGTGAGAGGGTTATCGGTCCACAAAAACGACGACTGCGACATGTAGATCACCAGCGGCCGTCACAATGTTGAGCAGACCACAAAATCTGCCCGTGTTTCCAAAAGTACTATGCGGTATTGTTTGACCACACCACCTGACACAAACACGGGGTCTTTCTTGTTTGGGGAGTCACCCATTGAAGAAGGAGGATACGGTAGAAAAGGACGAAGAGAACAGAACAAAATCCAAAGTGTGGACATGATACAACAACTTACGCGCTTCTTGGATTTTTTCTCTTCGGCTCGCTCCAGCTTTTCTTGCTCATCCTCGGGAAGGTTATCAAAGTTTTCTTGTTGGCGTTGGTCCATGCGCTCCACCAGGTGCTCCACCTCCGACACGCCCTCCTTGTCGAGGGCAAGAAGGCGTTCCGACTCTTCCTCGCCGACACCCGTAATGAGTTTCTGGATGATGCCTTCTTCCGAGAAAAGACCGACGCAGGTGATGATCATTGCTCCCGAGCCCTGCTTGACGCTCGTGCCTGACAGGAGCCAAGGGTTCTCCTCGAGCGTCTTCTCAATATCGTGTGATTCGCCGGTGAGGGCCGACTCGTCACATTTGATATTGTTGGCGCGGAAGAGAACGCCATCGGCGGGTAGGATGAGACCAGCGTTGACGAGGACAATGTCGCCGACGACGAGATCTTGGTAGTTGACACGTTGCTGTTGACCGTTGCGGATGACGTCTGCCATCTGGGTTGACGACTGCTTTTCGAGGAGTTCGCGAAACTGCTTTTCCTTTTGAAGATCGTTGATGGCAGAAACCATGACGACGACGGCGATGGAGACAAGGATGGCACAGCCCTCGATCCAGCCCGTGTCGGCATGGCCCTCGACTTCAATGCCGAGGATGAGGGAGATGATGGCGGCGATACCAAGGACCAGCAGAATGGGGTCTTGGGCGGCTTCCCACATGAGTTCAAGAAGTGTCTTGGCGTCCACATCAGGGGTCTTGTTGGCGCCAAAGACATGTGCGCGGTTGGCAAGGTCTTCTTCCGTGCCAGAAATACCACGATCAAGGTCCGACTTGACCTTATCAGCCAAGCCCTTGGCACCACCAAAAGTTTGTTCGTAGCGTTCGATACCATTAGTGCCGCGCTCGCTGATAAGCTCGACGAGCTGGGTCAGGCGGCAACCAAAGCCACCACTGGCCGCGATGGCGCCAAGGGGCTTCATTTCAATAGCTTCGCCTTTGTTGGCATCAAGATCTGTGCTGGTCAGCGCCGGGGCGGGGGCTGACTCTGGCTTTGTGCTTTGGCGAAGAATGGTCAGGGTGGGCGTGGGGGTCTTGAGGGCCTTATCAATGGCCTGGAAGGCTTGATCATGAGTTTTCTATCAATCAACAACACCAAAAGAATGAAAAAAAAGGGAAAAAAGAGAATAAGAAGAAAGAAAAAGAAAAAAGAAAAAAGAAAAAAAAAAAAAAAGGAAAACAAAACAGCATGTTCGGTCAGAACGCGGCCAGTACAACGAGGTGGAAAATGATGTGGAGCAGAACCAGGAGGGTGATCTTGGTCGCCCTTGCCTGCCCTTGGTGTATCGGTCAACAGGAGAGCGATAAAAAACGTACGCCTTCCAACGTGTCGGAACCCACGGCCAGGATCTTGTCCCCGACTTGAAGACCAGCCTTTTCGGCGGCACCGCCAGGCAAAACCTCGGTCAAGTAGACGCCGGCATCTTCCTTGCCACTCAAAGGTGAATCAACACCACCTGCAATCTTGCAGCCCAGACCATACTCTGGGCTGAGTGTCACCTCAAAGCGTGACATGGCGGCCTAGGAGGTGGGCGGGGAGGAGCACAACCACATACAAAAAGAGGTCAAAACCACTGCACGAGACCAAACTGGCAGGCCAAACAAGAGAGGTGAAGTGCTTTGCGCGAGTCCGTACCAGTGGGAGGATGGCCGGGATCGGGGAACAGCCAGGTAATGACACCCATGTGCGTGGGCGGTTGAGGGGCGCGCAGCAGGGGCGGCCAGGGAAGAGGGTTTAGGGTGAGGTGATGAGGTGAGGTGCTTCACCAAGCTGGTGGGAAAAAAAAAAAGGCTTTGACCACACACACACACACACACACACACGCTCTCTCTCTCTCTCTCTCTCTCTCTCTCTCTCTCTCTCTCTCTCTCTCTCTCTCTCTCTCTCTCTCTCTCTCTCTCTCTCTCTCTCTCTCTCTCTCTCTCTCTCTCCCTCTCTCTCTCTCTCTCTCTCTCTCTCTCTCTCTCTCTCTCTCTCTCTCTCTCTTTTAGTGTGTGTGTGTGTTTTGGGTGTTCATGGCGCTTCGCTTTCCAGGGTACGCATGCGGGAGTGGATGAGGCAGTTGGTAGACGCTCTGTCGCCGCCTTGGTTGCCATCGTACGTTGGGCCCGTTGCCATTGGTGGTGCAGCATGGTGCTTTTGAACCCGCCGCCAAAACAGCCCAGGCAGATACCTCTAGATCTGCACAAGGTCGACTTTGTGTTGTATTCTTTAGAGTTATTGTAGTATCGGGGCGGCAATGCATGGAGCGTAACGGTTTAAGGCAAGGAAGATGTTGCCGCGTCATATCATGTTACTGCATATTCGAAGGCAGGACAGACGACCCCCACAACAACAAGATTCCACGTTCACGTCAAGCGCATGTGTGCTGAGCGCGTTGGCACAAGCAAGTAGTGCATGGCGTGATGTGTGCATGTTGTTACACTTGTTTGTAGGCGTGCTGTGCTGTTCAGCAGTGGAAGAAAACAGTGGAGCAGGGTTGTTTCTGTATTGGTCTAAGGGTATTTTTGGACGGATTCCTATTCCTTCAAAAATAACCAGGCCAGAGAAGTAAAATACTAATCAAAAACCGAGAAAGCTGACATTGCAGCCGCGTGCGTCTCGACATGTTGAGACATGTCTCTGATTTGAAATGTCAGATGAATTATCATGACTGTTGAAAAAGGGGCGCAATCCCTGTTTCCCGCGCGCGCTCATTTTTCCTCTCTCTCTGTGTGCCAGCTGTCAGTCGACGCGCCCAAGTCCTTTGCGGCCCTTGGGGTGCATTTGTTTTCTGTATGCAGTTGGCATAATCAGGCGGGGTTGTCCTTGCCCACCCTGATGGTGATTCGTATCATTGACTGTCCCACTTTGTGAGCGCGCCTCCCTAGCTGCGCGCTGCCACCTTCAGCGCCAAAACCAGCACGCGGGCATTCGTGTGTGTGTGTGTGTGCTCTGGGAGTGTGTGTGTTCTGGGACTTCTGCTCTTCGAGTATACCGCTTTCTCCTTTCTCTCGGTACATGGGGCAACATCGTTGGTGGTTTGCACTTTTCTTCTTATATACCTCCTTATCACGCGACCTCTTGCTCTTCCCGTAACGGTCGCTGGTGGGACTGGGAACGCACGATTCACGCAGCAAGCCGTTTCGGCCCACGAGTTGTGTGCCGAGCCGGCTTTGCCCAAGTTCATTTTGTTATCCCTCACATTTCCTTCTTTCTGTGCAACTGCGGCTTCAGCTTCAGCACACGGTTCGGTTTGGCCACAGTTGATCCTGCGAAATGTATCGCGCCACGCGTCGACTCGCCACCGCGGCCACCGCGACCACGAATCCCTCCGAGCTCCTTTCCGACCTGACGGTCCATGCCAAATATGCCCGCTATGTGCCAGAGCTTCGGCGTCGTGAAACGTGGCATGAGCTGGTGGCTCGCAACGAGGCGCTGCACACGGAGCGCTTTCCGGAGCTGCGTGACGACATCCGCCGCGCCTACCAACACGTCTATGCCAAGCGCGTCCTGCCCTCGATGCGGTCCCTCCAGTTTGCCGGTCCGGCCCTGGAAACAAACAACACCCGCATGTTCAATTGCAGCTTTGCGCCCCTCAACCACGTGGACACCTTTGGTGAACTAATGTTCCTCCTTCTCAGCGGCTGCGGTGCCGGCTATAGCGTGCAAGCACATCACATCGCTCAGCTTCCTCGTCTCTTGCGCCCCCGCACTGATGCCCATCGCACCTTTGTCATCCCTGACTCAATTGAAGGCTGGGCCGAGGGCCTACGTACTCTTCTGGAAACCTATCTGCCCGCGTCGGGTCAGCGCCAACCCTCGGTCCGCCTCGACTACTCCCAAATCCGCCCCAAAGGTAGTCCCCTCCGCACTGCTGGTGGTCGGGCCCCTGGCCCCGATGTCCTGCGCTCAGCCTTTGTCGCTATCGAGCAACGTTTGACCTCGCTCTCGGACGGCCAGCCCCTCGCCTCTATCGACGCCCACGACATCATGTGCCACGCCGCCACCGCCGTGGCCTCAGGGGGCATTCGCCGCTCCGCTCTCATTAGTCTCTTCTCCCCGGGCGATGAGGCCATGCTGAGCGCCAAGAGTGGGTCCTGGTGGGAATCCAATAGCCAGCGCGCCATGGCCAACAACTCCGTCGTCCTGGAACGCGAACGCCTGAGCCACGGCGAGTTTGCCGATCTCTGGACGCAAATTCGCGCTTCAGGAAGCGGCGAGCCTGGCGTATACTTTACCCATGACCGTGACTGGGGTACCAACCCCTGCTGCGAGATTGCACTCGAGCCCTTTCAGTTTTGCAACTTGACGGAGATCAACGCCAGCATCGTTCGCACTCAGGCCGACCTGGACGAGTTGGCGCACACGGCTGCCTTTATTGGTACCTTACAAGCCTCCTCCACCGATTTTCACTTTTTGCGCCCGCAGTGGCGTGCCGTGACCGAAGCCGCCGCCCTGGTTGGCGTCAGCATGACTGGTATGTTCTTGCCTCCCCCCGCGACCGCTCCCCTGGGCCCCGATCTTGTCACGTGTGCCTCACCCAAAGGGATGTTTGACAGGCATTGCCAGTGGGACAGTTTTGAACAAAGATCTGGCCCGCGCCGCCCGTACGGCTGTCGCTGCCAATCAACGTGCAGCTGCACAGATTGGCATCCAGTCGGCAGCTCGCGTCACCACGGTCAAACCGGCAGGAACCACGAGCCTTGTCCTGGGCACCTCAAGCGGCGTGCACGCGTGGCATAGTCCCTATTATCTGCGTCGCGTTCGAGTCAACAAATCCGAGGCCATATACTACTATCTCCAGGCCACCAACCCCGGCCTGCTGGAAGACGATCAAATGGCGCCCGAAACTACCGCCGTCATTGCCTTTCCTCAAAAGGCGCCCAGCAATGCCCTTCTTCGCTCCGAGTCAGCCCTCGACCTCTTGCACCGTGTGCAAAAGCTTCACCAACACTGGATCCTTCCCGGTCACGCCTGGGGCGCCAACACCAATAACGTCTCCACCACCGTCTCAGTCAAGCCGCACGAGTGGGAGGCCGTGGGCAACTGGATGTGGGAGAATCGCGGCGCCTACAATGGCCTGTGTGTCCTCCCGTTTGACGACCATACTTATGTGCAAGCGCCATTTGAAGAGTGCGATCAAGCGACCTTTGAGCGGCTCTTGCCGCAAGTCAAGAGCCTCGACTTCTCGCAGGTCGTTGAGGACGAGGACGATACAGCCTTTCACATGGCTCCGGCCTGCGCCGGCCAGCAATGCGAAATTGCACCCTAAAGTAGAGCAAGCCGGCCCATCGTTGTGGCCAGCAGAGTAGCTCCCACCCAAGGTTTGCTGTCGCCCGCCGGCGGGTCCCTTTTGTTTTTTTCTTTTCGAGTTTGTGTTTTATTTCATGATGAGCGATGATGACAGAGAAATCGAAAGTTCACATTGAATTCTTAGACACTTGGTTCAACTGAACGCACACGTTGTGTGATGATGGGAAATTCAGTTGTCAGACAAACTTGTTTTTGGCGGGAAAACATCGCAGTGTCAGGCACTTTTTTGGCGGGTGTGGCGAATGTAAATGCAATAGCATTCATCTTCTGTCGCCACCGTACGTCAGGGGGCTGGCTCTCCGGCGTGACTGGTGCATGCTGGCAGAAAATGGCGGGAAAAGAAGAGCATTGCGCGTCCCGCTGGCATGTGCCATGGCCGTTATGGCTGGGGGAGTCGAGTCGGGTCTGGGCATTTCCTCTTTCAGTTCTCAAGTTGCAAGAACTATCGCCATGAGCAGAATGCAGTGGGCGCCATCGCCCCTACCAGCCCCATCGAGTTTTGCGGCACCTCGATCATCACCACCAGCCATCTTCGGCGGTGATGGCGGCCAGGCTACCACTGGTACCGTGGCTCTGGCTTGGATGGTGGGCATCAGGTACGTGCGACTGGTGGGCCGTGCCTTGAAAAATTGCAAACACCGGCTTTCTGCATGCTCGGTCTTAATCTTGCACATCTTGGAATGGTTGGGTCTCACAACGACGCGGGACATTAGTGGTCTGGCCAAGACAAACAAGCGCCTGCTGCTCAAGGTCAAGGTCGCTGATATCTGCCTGGCCGTGGTGGCAGATGAGGGTGCGCTGCTGCGTCGCGATGCCGTGCTTATGTATGGTCTGATCCTCATACATCTGTACAAGGCCGATCGGCTACTGTGTAAGGCGTGCTAGTCATGCAAAGACGCTGCTTGATGCCCGACATGTTGTTGGTGACCTCCCTGCCTCTGGTACAAGCGTGTCGCTCAGCTGGCTCACGCCCTACTGCTTTGCTGCGAATCCATTGGCTGGTCTGGCTTTCTAGCCGACCTGTTGGCCTTGCAAGCTCAATGCGCCTTACGCTTCAACGTCGCAGCGCCATCCTTTCAAGCCCGGTAGGCTGGTCACGGTTAGTAGTGGTTGAGCCTCACCTCATTCTGACCTGGTGCTGGCGCCTGCTCTTTGTACTTTTAGTCCCGAAAGCATCACCCTGGCGGTGCGCGATCATTTGGCTCAGGACCCCTTGAGCTTGACTCAGGAATCTCTCAAACTCAGAGCACCGGTTCGATCTGCTGCAGCCGCCCATCTTCATCGTGTCCTCTGGTGCCTGGTTAAAAGTGCCCCCAAATTTTCTTATTATTTTTTGTTGCATCGTTTGCACATCGCCCTCACACACTCTAGCCCGAGCTGGCCTATCACACCGTAGGCCTAGTCAATGACAATCTCGTGTTTTTTGTAAGTTTGTGATCCGCCTGCCTCAAGTACGCCTGCGGGGAAACTTGGCGTTGAGTTGTTGATTGAAGGAGATGCGACTTGCTGTAGGAAAATCTGAGTCATTGGCCGACTATTCCACTCTCGGACGAGTTGTACACCGTATGTCACGTGTGCGCCGAGCCCACATTCTGTTGCTGCGCCTAAAGTGACACAACTATTTGTGCGTCGGTCTAGGCAACCCACCCACATGATCTACAGCTATCTACAGAGAGCTCGCCGCTTGCCCGACCTCCTTCTCCGGATGGCAGTCACGACTCCATGTTCACCACGAGTCGCCGCGAGGCCACCATCCTGGCACAAGGTCAACTTACAAATGAGGGAGGGGAGGACGCAGTGTGCTAGCAAGGTGGCGAGGGGGCGGCGAGATTAACATATCTGCCTGGTTACACACGGCTCATCGCAGCTTGACTTCCCTTGATCGCCTGGTTGTATTTTTCTTAGCCATGCCTGACACTGCCGATGAGCTCGTACAAGGGCAATTGAGTCAGGCCTTGGAGCGGACCACCGTGGTTCGAGCCATTCTGCCGCAACCCAATGATCAACTCTACGACGACGCTGACGATGACGACGCAGACTTTGGATTCAGCCCTCTCGACAACTCGTCTGAGCCAGGCTTGCCAGAAGATTGTGATATGAGGCTTCCCTCGCGTGCGTTGAGTTTTTGCTATTGTCAGCAAGGCAGTCTCAGCATTTTGCTCATGTTGATGCTGGAATTCCTTGCATTGGCAGCAGTCATGCAATCTCCCCTGCCCGGCATTGGAGAGCCAGTCATGACCGACAAAATCAAGGTGTTCTTGCTTCAACTGCACCTACCTCCCCTAAACAGCCAACCTCTTTTCATGAGCCCCCCCCCCCCGCCCTCCATCCCCGTCCCCACACCACAGTATATGGAAGAGTGGTTGCAAAACATCTTCAAAGCATTCATCTAACTTCTTGGTCGCTAACTCGTCGGAATGATATCTTTTTTCGCCTCTCCACGTGACAGATTTCACCACCAATGGATACAACACCCAGCAAGCACACGCCATCAGCACAGACCAGGAATGACCTGCAATCGCCTGTCACACCACTACCTCAACTTCCCCTGATTGACGACTTGCCTCCCTTGCCCCCAATTACCAAAGTCGCTGAACGACGGCACCCTCGCCGCGATCTACGGCTGCAGATACCCAAGGGCGAGCTGCGTGATCGTGTCGCTGATGCAAGTCATCCGCCATCGGTGCCTCAAGCACCATCGTTTCGTTCAATGGTAAGGCATGTCTTGAAGTGACAAGGGCAAGTAAATATTGATCGCCGCATCATGTGAATGATGTGGACTTGCTTGATTCTAATCACAGCACCCAAGCCATGCGGCCAAATGGACTCTGCGAGCAGGCTGTGCAGTGCCACATACAGGTGCGTGTGACTACGGCTGCCACAAATGCCAATGACCTATAGTTAGCGCATAACACCAAATTTTGCCGTGCCATAGTGCTGGGGGAGATGCCTCAATTACGGGCCCTTCTCAAGAAAAGCAAGGCTTCACTGGTGCAATTCATGCAGAAGCGTAAACCAAGGCCTCCAATTCTCGACTTTTTGCCTCGTTTCCTGCCAGTCATGAACTCAGACGACGGCAGCAGTGACGTGGGCGGCATCCCAAGTGATGATGATGCAGACAGTGAGGTGCCATATATTCCTACTCCTGAGCAGGGGCGCTACCAGGCCTCAAGGTTGGTTGCACGCCTTCGCCTTTTTTTTATCCTCGACAGAGCATGTATCTCACTGCCTCGCTCATGGTGTTGCGTGCCGGCGTCTGCCCGCTTACCAACAGCCACGGGGGCCCATCTTCAAGTGGAGTGATGTCTTCACCTCCCGCGCTCTTGCTGCAGTCACCCGAAACACAACTCCCGCCTTGGTCGAGTCCTTCATATACGGGTGCGTTGAAGCGGGAAAGAAACGTTCCAGGTTTCACGCAGCAACAGCACGATTTCCTCACCATGCCTGCTGAATAGCGCGGGCGCTGCAGGCCTTGCAGTTGGAGGAGGAGCCTTTTCCTCCGACCGGGTTCGTGCCAATTGAACGAACTTTGTACATTCGCTCTGTACTGGATTGCGCAAACTGACCTCTCATGACGTGCTCCCTGGTTAGAAATCAGACGAGTGTTTCATCGATAAATGCATCACCCCTCTCAGAGGTCAGTGGCATTCGACCACTGTCAGAAGGTGAGTCTGTGTCCATGACCTGAATCAAGCCGTTGCTGAACATGTGCTGTTAGCCATCTTCCCTGAGCAATGCGTCATATTGTGCGGCAGCTTCAGTGAATAGCATCAAATCTGTGCCAGAAGGGCTTTCTCGAGATGCCATCGATTTTTTTGGGTGCGTCACATCAGCAGCACATGACCATTGGCTCTGCAGCTGTTTTTACTCGTTCCAACGCATTCGCCGATGGATGATGATCTGCTTGCCTCCTTCGTGTACTGTCATAGTTTCTTGTTGGTGCAAGCTGGCCCAGAACTGACCACCACGCTTCAACCACTGCACCAAGTTATCCCTTCGCCAACCAAGGTCTGTTCTCGCTCTGTGTGCTCGTTCGCCCACAGCGGTCAACCACCCCTTGGGATTCTGCACACACGTCGCGTTGGGCACGGGCCGCTCACGCGTCCGCGGGTCTGGACGCGCAGCAAATGGTGGCGAAAGCTTTTGGTCACTTGCTGCAACTGGCGACTTTTGGACACGTGGCACTTGGCCAGCTCAACGGTGACATGGCTGTTGGCGTGTGCCTGCGGAACTTTGAGCTTCAAGCAGAGCCAGCTCCAGAAGTGGTTTAAAAGTTCAAACCTGAAGCATCTCGGCAAGAATTCGGTGGCTCGCCGAGTCTGCGGCCAGGTTCTCAATGACTGTAAAGTGGTCTTCACCTTGCAAGTCATGGAGAGCCACGGGCCCTGTGGTTGCAAAAAGCCGGCAGAGCAATTGATAAGTGCGGGAAACCTTGACAGGGCAGTTGAATGATGGAGCTGTGCGAGCCAATCAGGGCAGCTAACCCATGTTGCCGGCTTGATATTTTTCAGTGTATTCGCGACCATGACGACGAAATTCATCTGGCTCATGTTCTCCAATCACGACGATAAGCTGCACACCACACGTTACAAGTGAGATTGGTTCATCTGCCAATTCAGTTGCATGGATCAAGTGGGAGGCCACACCTGGGGCGGAGAAAACAGTGGCTGCTGGCCGGCAGCAAGGCGAAGCAGCGGGCTGTATTGGGCAACCTCAGAATCGCTCAGCTGAAGGGCCTCATTTGCATAGCTAGCTTGCACGGGGGTGAGATCTAGGAGGGGAGAGCCAGCAAAGACGCCTGCCAAAGCAGAAGTGGTCAGTTGTGGCGAAGAACAACACAGACAACCCCCTGCTATAGATTGTCAAGTCTTGATGAACCTTGATGGAAGAGTGTTGTCTGTACGTCAAAAGTGGTGCCGGGCACGTCACAATGTACCTGAGATGGCGGCGCGTAGGGATGATGGAAGGTCCAGCCATTGCATCATGATCTGGCGACGATGCACGGCGCACGGTGAGATGCCAACACTTTAAACAAGCACGAAATACAAGCGCCAGGCAACGTACAGCCAAGTGACCGCCGGCTGAGTGCCCGGCAATGACCAGCTGGGCCAAGGGGTATGTTGCGTGCAGGCGCTCGAGCCCACGTCGACACTCCTCAACCATCTGTGTCAGGGTCCCTAATGACAAAGTGTGGTGGCGAGGTCTGCAGCATTGAGAGATGCGGAAGCCACTAGCCATGGCATGATGCCACCAAAAAACGACTACCTGCTGGGGCAATGGTGTACTCGACAGCGGCCCAAGCGCAGTTGTCCGAGACGAAACGGTTGGCCGCAAAGAGAGAATCAGCAAGCGCCAATGCTTGCCACATGCCTCCGTGGATGTAATACACGATGCGACCTGGATCCTCTCGATGTCACGCCACGAGTTGAGGGCGAGATACTAGCCTGTATCTCTGACTGAGCCTGGCAGTGAGACATGGCACACCGACCTGCAAAATCAGAACCCAGCTTTGCCTCGGCCACCACTCCAACCACGGGGTCGGCTTCATTGTCCTTGGGTAGTTCATAGTAGATCTGTGCCCTTTGGGCGGCCTCACTTTCTGTGATTGACGGAAGGGCGCGGCAGGCCAGCATATGTTAGCACATTGATGTGCGCGAGTCCTGCCACTCTGCAAACATCAAACATTCTTACGCTCTCGGAGTCGCTGGCAGTGCAGCTGAATGACCTGGTCTGGCGTGCCGCGGGGTGACCACTGACTAGGACTCATCTGTCGATTGACCTCGGCGAGGTCCTAAAATCCCATTTCCAAACGCGCAGCCCATGAGCAAGCCGCGTTCCATCAAGCCACTCAAAACCAACGTCAGCGACCATCTTCGTCTCACGCCATGCCACAACAACCCTCTCACCTCCATCCCTCTGGTCTCAGCTCCCCAATCCTCAGATCTTGTTCGTTCAACGCTCCAGTTCCGGCAACAGCTCCAAGCGCCCAAACGAAACACACACACACACACACACACACACACACACACACACACACACACACACACACACACACACACACACACACACACACACACACACACACACACACACACACACACACACACACACACACACACACACACACACACGCAAATTAAATTTTGAAATCCGATCAAAATTTTCTTATCGACCAAACAGAGAGAGAGAGGGAGAGAGAGAGAGAGAGAGAGAGAGAGAGAGAGAGAGAGAGAGGCGGTGGGACGTTTGGACGGGTGAATCGCGGGAGGGCGAGCGGCAGGTGTTCTGTTGGGTGGGCTGATGGTAGAGCGGGGGTTGTGGTGCATGGAACCGGGGTTGGGTGTAGGGAAAGTCGGTGGCTGGGTTCGTCGTGCAGGATGGATCCCGAAGGCCGGGTGGACGAGTCCATTCGAGACCTGTATACCATGCAGGCTCGTTTGGGCAAGGGCGTACGTCACTAGCGCATGACCTGGCGCTCCAGCAGCCTCACGCCAGCTCGCTCGCGCGATTATGATCACCTCACATTGTTGTGTGCGTGCGTGTTGCACTAGGCTTACGGTATTGTGTGGCGAGCACAAGACAAGCGCACATCACAGGTGGGACTGGCGCACGCCCACGCGCCTGCGCTGTTCACAACGTTTCCCCACAGTCTTCATGTCACGCATCGCATCATCTCGAGCCTTTGGTGCCCTGGGTGTGCGCCCTGTCTGCTTTGGATAGGTCGTGGCCATCAAGAAGCTATTCGATGCTTTCCGCAACGTCACAGATTCACAGCGGACGTACCGTGAAATCATGTACCTGAAGGTATGTTGCCAGCCATGACCAACGGCAACCTGCTGCCGTCGCCAGCAACCCCATGTCTCACCAAGTCTTTTTCTCCTCCCTCGTCTTCCTGTTCCTTGTCTTAGCTCTTTCACAACCATCCCAACATCATTACCTTGCTGAACGTGGTGCGAGCAGATCAGGATCGTGACATCTACTTGGTCTTTGATCACATGGGTACGGGATCAAGTGTCACCCAGCTTGCCCATGAACTGTTGTCCACATTCGCCTTGAACCATCAATGACCCTGGGCCATCAACATTTGTGCGTGGGCCCCTGACTTTTCCTTGCAGATCTGGATCTGGGCAAGGCCATCGAGTCGGGCATCTTGACGACCTCACACCGCAAGTACATCATGGCTCAAGTTTTCGCTGTACGTCAAGTCCAGGCAGGGGCCGGGGGTACAGCTAGTCAAGGTCTCTGTTTGCCTCGATCCGCACTGTCTTTCAATCACGTTTGTTTTATTTTTGCCTTTAGGGACTTTGCTACCTCCATTCTGGCGGCATCATTCATCGTGACCTGAAGCCTGACAACATTCTTCTCAACGAGAGTTGTGACGCACAGGCAAGCATGCGGTTCTGTGCTGGCACCATGCTTTTGTTTTGAAGCCTAGCAATCAAGCGGCTGATTGTATGGAGGACGGGCCATCTTGTGTTGTTTGCCTCAAACGCCTGAGGAAGGAAATGCGGGGCAGATTAGCTCGTCTGCCAAGTGGCCCCTCAGCCACTTGGCTCCATCTGGCTCGCCCTTGCACTCACATGACTTGATTTGCTTTTTTGCACAGATTGCAGACTTTGGCCTCTGCCGAAGCGTTGAAGGTGGCCTTGACGTGTGTAGCTGGTCATGCTATTGATGCGCCCTCTGGCAAATTCTTTCTTGAAAATGCCTGCTTCATGAGGGTTGAGTCCATCATGTCTTACCACTCCCTGATGACACACGAGGCGATTGATAGGACGGGGCCTCCAGCGATCCGCAGCTGACGGAATATGTGGCAACGGTACGTCCAGATGGTGAACGGCGCACATGAAATCTTTGCCCTTGGGACGGACGCTTAGGCCCAAGTGATGCTTTGTTTGTGGACGCAGCGATGGTTTCGTGCACCAGAAATGCTGCTGGGCAGCGCCAAGTAAGAGCCAGCCGTTTTCTTTGATGTTGTTTTGATCGCCCATCAAAAGGGCAAACACCCTCTCATACTTTTGTTCTTGAATCTAGATATACATATGCCGTTGATTCGTGGTCTCTCGGCTGCATCTTTGGTCAAATGATTCGACGTGCGTGGCGCTGATGTGGGTCCATCCAGGCTTGTTGCGGAACCTTACACCTCTATTTGGCACCGTTGACTCACATTGTAGGAAAAGCTCTTTTCATGGGCACCAGTTCGTTGCACCAGCTCGACCTGATCATTCAGGTTGGCGTTGAACTTGTGTTGCGTTGCTGCGCCCTTGCCGTCGACATTGCCCGCGACCCACGCCAAAGGTCTCTTTGTAATTGTGATTACTTCTCACCAAATGCTTCTTGACTGCGGGCTCATAGACGCTTGGCCGCCCTTCCCGAAGCGACGTGGCGGCTCTCGCAGCACCATATGCTCAATCTGCGTGCGACTCTATCAAGCGCTGTGGCATTTCACCGCTTTCTGTGCTTTGTTCGAGGGTATGCGCCATGCACGCACGTGTGAGGACAGGGGTTGCGACGGTTAGAATCCCAAATTCATGGTTGACTCTCTTGGCTCTGGGCTGTGCGGGGGTCGTGCTGTGCTTGAAGGCGACGCCTGAGGAGCTGGCGCTTTTGACCGACTTGTTGCACTTTAATCCTACGCAACGTCTGTCCATGCAAGCTGGGCTCGAACACGAATACCTGGCTGACTTTGCAGGCCAAGTGTAGGTTGCAATGACCCCCATCTGACTAGCTTTCGTTCTTTGCTTGACCTAGCGTGTTTTGATGGCGGGCGGATTTCATCAGGTCTCGCTTGGCCAGCACGCGCATGATCCACTTGCCGATTGATGGCAAAACCTTGCCCACGCCTTCCTCGTATCGGGAACAACTCTTTCACGTCAGTTCCCAAGAAGGCAGAGCTTCATTCGTGGGTCAGGAGCAAGCAACGGCAGTGCCAAACGTTGCGAGTTCCAATACACTTGGATCTGGGCGGCTGTGCTAAACACGGGCTGCTTGATTGCTTCACGCACCTCGTCTCTTTCACAGGATCTTGATAATGTGGACTTTGAGCCAGCTTCCTCGCGCGGTCGATCAAGTCCAAAAGATGATTTGCCCCTGGATGCATTGGGTGCCCTTGGCATCGCCGATGCACCCAGCTCGCGCCGTCCCGCAGGCCCTGCATCACGCCAGGCTTCTGCACGCGAGTCCGCTTTGACCTCGTACCGGACGCCGGTGCCCTCTGCCCCGGCATCGGCACGCCCTTTGTCAGTCACCAACCTGGGGTCCTCGCGCCCATCCTCGCTGCACCCTCGGCCTGCCACACAAGTGTCGTCTCGCGCCCCTGCCTCCAAGCCCGTTTCTACGCGCACCTCCAGTGCTTCTGCGGCCACCTCGACTGCAGCACCTCCCTCGCGCCAGTACGTTCTTGGGCTGAGGGATCCTGGGTGAGGATCACGGAATTTACTCACCCACATGTTTGGTTCCACTGACCACCAGCTCGCTGCGCACCCATAACATGCGCAACAGCAGCTCGCTGTTTGATGATCCCGTCACTCAGGTGAGCTTGATCCAAGGGTTTTGATTCCATCAATCCACACACCAGCGTATATCTTGTCTGCTCAGCGGATGTCGTCTCATACTCTGGGTGCTTTTCTGTAGCCATCTTCGCTGGGATCGCAGCCGCGAGAGTCCTGGCTGCAGGCGGTGTGTAGAGCGCGCCGCCAAAGCCAGCAACTTGCCATTCGCTAATGACGTCTTACCATTGCCTTGACTGCCTTGGCCGCCCTCTGTGCAGCGCCAGCCAACTAGCTCCACCAACTTCACAACTCGGCGGCATGTACCTCGCTCGACATCTCAAGCACCTTGGGTATGTCTCTTCGACTGCTCTCAATTGGTTGCAAGCATCTTGGCTCAAGATTCTGTCGTACCCATTGGTGCAGGGTGGCTACAGTGCTTTTTGAAAGGCACCGCAACTGGGCCTGCTTCATGTGGAGGCATGGGGACTGTCCAGTTTTAAGCGTGGAGCGCAATCATTTTTTTTTTGGTAATTGAACGGTGAGCAAGTGACCGAGTTGGGTGTACACCGATGCCCGTGCTGATTACACAAAGAAATCAGGTGTAAGCTCGTGCTGGGCAGCCTTTGGATCCACATTGTACTTGCTAAGCTCTGTGGTGCCCTGCAACAAAGCCGCCACGAAATAAGTGTCCAAAAATTTGATGCGAAAAGGATGTCATATTGCAATGGCCGTGCTCACCTCCGAAATCAGCACTTCATCATCGACGAAAAAGTTTCCCGTTACGTGGGCCTTGCGCGTCAGGATGGCGTGTGCTGCATCGGCCATGATCTCAGGAGTGCGCGAGCTGCATGCGGAGTGTACGCGTGCCCACGTAAATACGACGTTTGGTCAAAAGAAGTGGCTAGCGTTGCAAGTTTTGAAGAGGCGTACCGTGAGATCATCTCGCTTCCACCCAGAACGTTCTTGACAGCTGCTGTGGCGATTGTGGTGCTGGTCAAAGAGTTGAACAAACATGTGAGGTGATTTGCCTGTCACACGAGGATCAAGTGTCCAAACTGCAAGGCTGAGAGCTGGCGCTGGTCAAAGAAGCAGACACTCACCGGGGCCAGAGAGCATTGACGGCAATGCCAAACTTGCGAAACTCAGCTACGGCAACACGACAACTGGTCAGTGACAGCAAAACAACAACTATTGCAAAAGAACATTGGGATTGGCACCCATAGTCGAGGCGCAGCAGGCATACGTACCACTGTGGCCCATCACATACATTGACATGCCATACTTGGCAGCCGAATAAGCCACGTGGTGTTTAAACCTGCAAGTTGAGCCACGCGATGGAATGAAAAAAATATTAATGTTGTTATTGCAGAGCCATCCAGGCCAGCAGGCCGCCTTCAACATGCTCGCGCACGCACACTCAGTGCGACTTGCTTACCATTTGGCTTGCAGTTGATCCAATGGTGGGGACAACGTCAGCACGTGTGGATTCTTGCCCTGCAAGTGGGGAATTAGTAGGTGTAAGGTTGAGCAGACCCAGTCAGGTGCAAGCTCAGGATGCACGGGGCAGCTGGATATTAGGTCTGGAAAACATGTGCGCTTTTACCTTTTTGAGGTGAGGTAAACAGGCTTTGGTGCAAGCAAACGTGCCACGAGCATTGATGCTGTGCATGAGGTCGTAGCGCTTCATGTCCACTGTCTCGGTATCTATGCCCCGGTTCAAGCCAGAAAGTGAAGACAACAACATCAACCGCCACCGCCAGCACCACCACAGCAGTAACAACAAGCAATGAAAATGAGCGGCGGGCGCGTGGGCCTTTTTTTGAAGACCGGTGTGGCTAATGAAGCAAGGCATGCACGTCGGCGAAACTGACCGGTGAGGTTGATGGCCGAGGCGTTGTTGACAAGAATATCAATGCCACCAAAGTGCTCAACGGCCCGCGCCACCGCCGCCTCCACTTGTTCGTAGTCACGAATATCACAGACAATGGGGAGTGCCTTTCCACCAGCCTCTTCAATTTCCTTGGCAGCTGTGTGGCGGCAAAAACAAAATAAAACAAAAACAAATCAGGATTGAGAATGACCACAACAAAACCAGAGTACCTTTGTGAACGCCGATGCACGTACCCGTGAAGACGGTGCCTGGAAGCTTCGGATGGGGCTCGGCGGTCTTTGCTACCACGACCTATCATGACGCCTTCATGTCAGCAGTGCTTCGAAATGTGACGTCTCGATCATAGGACTGTGTACTTGCCACATTCGCCCCATCTTGCGCCGCGCGCTTGCCAATGGCCAGGCCGATGCCTCGGCTGGCGCCCGTGATAAACTAAACGGCATAACATGTATTAGGATGAGTACAGCGGCACCACTGTAGCTGCTGATGGGGCAAGTGACTGTTCGATGCCAAGCCAAACGTACCAGCGTTTGCCCCTTTAGAGTGCGTTCAGGGAGCACGTCCTCGGGGTCAACCTGATTGGAGCCCTCAGCGCCTGGTGAGATGGTTGCATGTTTAACTGCGTCCCCAACCGGTCTCGGACAAGAGGCAGAGAGGATCAAGGGCGCGGGAATGCTTCATTTTCATACCTTCATGATGCGCTTCTGGGCCCAACCGCCTTGCATGTAGGCGTCCAAGCCATCCGAGTTTCTGCTGGGGAGGGGTGATGCGTCAAATGAAGTGAATTCATAGGCTGGCAGCCACATCCACAGGTGCGTGTCTTGGCAAATTGCCCAGAGGTACAAAGAGGCTTTGCAAGACATACGATGAGGCCAGGCGCCGGCCCAGCAGCGGTTGGCAGGGTGCCAGGTGGCGCTATGTGCAGACGTCCGCGGCAAGGACGTCAAACCAAATAAGTGGCAGCTGCAACGCTCGCACGCCCAGCGCATAGAGTCTCAGCTGTTGACCAATCCTAGCAAGGCCCTATTGGCTCTAACCTGAAGCACCGCCAAGCGTCGCGCTGCTGCAACAGCCGTCATCTCGTCCAGTGGCCTTGCCGTGCCGTCTCGGATCTCCCTGCACCAAGCTCACTGTCCTTCACTGATCTCGTTGTTGATGTCTCAAGGCAAAGAGAGGCAAGGAAACTGCGCAACATCTCTCTCTCTCTCTCTCCAGAACAAGCTGACAAAATAATTGTCAGACGTTTCCAACAGTCCGTATCTAAACACAACATCTTGTTTCTAAAAGGTGTGGGGTGCGTGTGGTGTTTTACAATCTCAAACAACAAATGACATTGTATGAACTCCTCCCACACATGCTCTTTATTGTCTCTGGTTTAGCCGCTGTTTTGTTCTCTCTCTCTGTTTGGGTTTTGTCTCTCTCCTTATCTCTGTCTCTGCTTTGTTTATTACACTGTCCCTGCCCCTAAGTTTGTTTCCGTCTCTTATCTTCGCACCTGGCTTGTCACTATCTCTACCCCTACCACTCCGTCTCACTCTCCCTCTGCCTCGCCTTCACCTTACCATACCTTACCATCCAATTGTAGGCGTCTCCCGCTCTCTCTCTCTCTTATGCGCATACTGCATCCGTCCAGTCAAGTGTGTAGTTTCCGGCTCGACCCCTGCCCTCCTCCTCCTCCTCCTCCTCCTCCTGCTAACTCTGGCCTCCTCGTAGACTGCCGCTTCTGCTTTTGAGGTATGAATGGGTTGGGCCGTCGGCCTCGTGTGACAATGGTGTTGGGGATATGGGTAGAGCAAAAGGAGATAGAGGGATTGGTTGGGCATGACATGAACGCAAGCGCGTCCTTCTGTCGCGATGTCGCCGCCCGCGGAAGCAGAGCGGCAGAAGCCTGCACACACTGCACGGGCTCACCCGGTATCTTTTATCCTCGCCCCTTTTCTCCTGTCATTTGTTGCCTCCTTCTTGTAGCGTTTGTGCTGCGTGGCACGCAATTGTGTTGGAGCCTTGCGGCCCTTTTGGCGCCTTGCTTGGCTACCTGGTGGCCTACCTGGCTGCTTGTCGGTGAACACACGGCTCGGGAACCGGCAGCATGACGACCATGATGGCCACATGGTGTCTTCTTTTGCTCGCCGCCACGCCTCTTGTTCAGGGTGTTGAGCCCATGATCGAAACCACAGGCAACACCCTTCGCTTCGTGGCCAAGGTGGGTCAAGCCTCGCCTGCCTTTCTCGCACCTCTTGCTCGTGGCCGTTTGACACGGTTGGCCTGTTCCTTTTTTGCCGTTCTTGCATGTCTCCTGTTGGTACGTAGGCAGCAGTCTTTGAGGTCGATGGGCACACGGTGGACGTTGCTGAGCTGCACCAAAACCAACTCGACATGGGCCTTTTCGTCGACGCCTTGAACACAAACCTATCAAGTGTCGCCGCTGAGGCTCAAGGCCGCTCCAACACCCTGCAAGGTGCTTTGGCGACTCTGCAGGGCACCGTCACGACCAATTTCTCCCGCGTACGTCTGTTTTAGCGCTTCGGTCGACCGTCTTTCCACGTTTGCACCAAAGCACAGTTCTTTTTTTTTTCCAAACCACGTCTCATGCTCCCCCACTCTCGCCTCCTGGTTCAAATCTTAATGACTCGCTTCTTCAGCTTGATGATCATCTTCAAGAGACCAATGCGGCCACCAATGGGCGCATCTCTGTAAGCCTCGAGGCCTGACCGCAAAGGGTGAGCTTCACAACTTGGTTCAAACTGACAACTGGCTTTGTGCTGCCTGGACCACCCATCACAGGCCCTCAACTCCAGCCTGCAATCCTCGTTGCAAGAGGTGGCCGTCAGCATGGCCGCGGACCGTGAAGACCTTGCCACACTGGAAAGCAACCTCAATCAGAGCCGAATTCAAGTATGATTTGCCTGAACCTGCGCCTAAACATGTGCCAAGAGCCCCAAAGGGAGAGCTCATCCTTCTGCGAACCAAATCGCCTGGGGGCTACAGATGGATCAAGCGCTAGCTGATACTTATGCCAATCTGAGTTTCTTCACTCTGCAAAATCGCCGAGAATTGCACGAGCTCTTCAACAACTCGCTCAATGTGACCGCCGATACCATCAGCAGCAACCTCCTCGAGGTCCGCTCATCTGCGCCCGTCTTCGGGGCCCCTCGCTCGCGCTCTCTCTCGTTGTGCTGTTTTCTCGATCAACCTGTTGTTATTATGATTATGATTATTATTATTATTCTTTTTGCTTGTCATGCTGTTTGTGAATGGAAAATTCTGCCGGGATGTGCAGACCAAAGTTGTGCTTGTTCCATGCGTGGCAAACCTGTCTCGGTGATTCTCAAAATGGAATGTCGTACCACACTTCCTCCTGCTACGACCGTGCTCAACAGGAGATCGATAGCGCTGTGACCCGAGCAAATACGATTGAGGATCAGGTGGATAGCTTGCAGACCAGCACTGCTGCAGAAATCACCCGACTGGATTCGAGTGTACAAGACATGGCCAATGCCGTCCGCGAGGAAATTGCTGGCAACCGCACGGAGGTTGGTGCTGAGTCGCCTGTCGTATTGTCGGCAACTGCTATGCTTGTGGTCGTGCACGCGTTCACCCACTGTTTGGCGGCCCACGGCGCGTTTTGCGGTCTCTCCTCGCCATAGTTGAGCAACGCAGTCGCCGAGGACGTCGATGCCGTCAGCTCTCGAGTCACCAACCTGGAAAATCAGCCTTTTGTTCTTCAGTCGCAGCTCACCGCAGCTCAAACCGCCTTGTCAAGTGATATATCCGAGGTGACGCGGCTGCTAGCGACTGGAACGCCCGGTGCTGCATACCATTTTGTTGTTTGGTCCAAGGCTCATTTGTGTTGGCTCTGGCCGTACTTGTTAATCAGGGCGACGACGCACTGGAAACCTCCATTACAGCTTTGACAGGCCGCGTGGCCACACTCGAGGATCAGCCCACCGTTATGGACGGCGCAAGCCGCGCCGCTTCAGCTCGCTCTTGCGAACAAATCCTGGCTGTCAAACCCGCCATGACTACGGGGACCTACTGGATTGGTCGGTGGTGTTTTGTGCTTGCACCTGCCTGCCTGTTTGCGACCTCCTTTTTTTTTCTGCATGTGTTTTGTCGAGCCTCATCTGCCCTCGCCTCTGGACTTCCTATCGCCTCGATCAGATCCAAACGGTGGTGATGTCTTGGATGCTGTTCAAACCACTTGCCACGTGGTATGTGACCAAGAATGGCGAGCCTTCTTTCACTGGTCCTGGCCTCTGCTTCATCATTTGCTGACGCGCACGCGGATAGGAAAACGGCCTGGTGTACACTGTGATTGCGGCACCCACCGCCTTGCCCTTGGCTCATCACGTGGTTTTGGACAATGATGCTGACAACTATGAAAATGTCCGGGATCAAATTGCTGCCCATGCATTTGACTATGGCCTGCCTGATCACCAGATTCGCGCGTTAATGGTATGGGCTGCCTGCCGTTATGTCTGTGGCTGTGGCTGCGTCTGTGGCTGTGTCTTGTGACTGTTTTGTTTATACTCCCTCCCTCCCTTCCCTCCCTTACCTCAAATTGTCTCTTGTCCATATTCACCTTTCTTCATCCCACTTGCCTTCATGTGCTCGTGTGATAGGCCCAGTCATCACACGCCACGCAGCAGGTGACGCTGAACTGCCAAGGCATCATCAACTTTCTCAACACAAACAACAGGAGCTATTATGCCTATCCTGCCATTTGGACTTCGCTTGAGTGAGTGTCGTTCCTCAGCAAGACTAAAGCTGCCAGACACACCAACACTCACGCGGTTGTTTGGCGCATCTTTGGCACAGTGGCGATGCCTGGACCGTACCCACGGCGGATGAACTGGTAGAGGCTCGCCGCATCTACCGTCCGCGCCTGATCCAAGATGGCTGCTATCAAAATAGCGGCAGCGTGATTAGCAAGACTGTGTCTCTGCTGGAGGGTCCAGCTGCTTCGTTGCCCGTGGCAGATCTGTACCTCTATGACTTTGGTGGTGTAAGTTCTTTCGTGCACCTTTTGCGACACGACTTGGCAACAGGCTTACTGTTGTTCTTGATATGTACGCGGCTTTTTTATGTTGCAACATTGGTTCCTGGCGATAGGCCGGGGAAATGTTTGGACTGGAGCTTGGTGACGTGTACGTTTCGGGTGCCTACAAGGCACCGAGCAATGGCATGTTAGGCACCCGATTCAATCCGGCCAAGACTTGCTATGATTTGTACCTGAGCGCGACCTATGCCGCCGATGGTGAATACTTTATTGATCCCAATGGCGGTTCGCACCGCGACGCGATCAAAGTTTTCTGCAACATTGTTCGTAATCTTGAGCTACCCCGTCTTTGTTGACTGCATTGTGCCCTCTTGCCTCACCTGTGATGTCCTGTCATTATGAAAACAATGTGCCTGCAGACTGGGGGTGGCTGGACCGGCATCTACCCATCAGAGCAGGTGACCCACATGGCCCTTGGATTCCTGTAGCGTGATCGGTGCCTCGCGTGGCCGACGCCTTTGCTATGGGTGGGGTGGCCGCGGTCGCTCATCCGTCTTGTGCAATGTCCACAGGTGCCGTTGGCGCATTACCTTGGAGCCTCTGGGGACGCGTACACATGGTACTCGAGTAGGTTTTCCATCAGCTCGTTGTTCGAAAGATGAGTGCGCCTGTCGAGTGTGTATAGAGCCTGCCCACTGACGCATGCGCTGCCGGATGGTCGGGTGAGATCAGGCACGTCGGCTGGGTCGCAGCTGCAGTACTCCATTTCCGGATCACAGCTGACCGCCCTGCTGGACCTCTCCTTTGAGGGATGGCAAACCATTGCTTGGCAATGCAAGGGTGTCGTGGTGTAAGTGCCGCCTACAGGGGCCATGCTGCTACATTGCCCTGCTGTAACATTGGCACCGGACCCACATATTCACAGCCCGTGACAACGCCTTACATGTTCAATAGCATTGGCAGCGGTGTCGATGTTCGTTTCAAGGCCTCACAAGGCTATGTCTGGACCATTGATGACTACACGGTGGGCCAAGCGCTCGTTTCCATATTGGCTCGTTTTCATTTTCATTATTATAGATAGCTTTTCTCATGCGTTGCCTTGAATGTGATTTCTGTATGGACATGCTTGGTGCGCATGGTAGGTGCGCAACGATGAGTGCCATGTCAACAACAACAATCAGCTTCTATCGGGTGTTGCTGACCTAGTGGGCGAGCCTTCGAGTGAGTGACACTTGAAAGGTGCTTGACTCTTGCTCTTTGGGTCGGGTTTGATCTGTGCAAATCATGACCATCATTGTTGCTGGGCGGCCACACACGTAGATCTTCCTATTATCGACTTTGAATTACGGGACTGGGGAGATGCACCAGAAGAGATTGGTATGTACTTCACAGCCGCGTGGGTACGCTGAGCTCAGGTTCGCCCCAAGCTGTTGGTGCACTGCGACCCTTCTTGGCTTGTCTCTTCCTTGGTGCTTTTCGTACCATGGACATCTACATGCGCTTAATTGACATGCTTCGTGAAGTAGCAGTGCAGACTTATGAGGTCAAAAACACAGCAAAGGTCGATTGCAAAGATGACAGAGGCTTATTTAAGTCGATATTTAAGCCATCCCTCATAGCCAATAGCCACTTCGATGGTGCTGTCACCGGTCAGCTCTGTGTTCAAGTGGTCAGGGGCCATGAGGTCCGTTGTGGTCGCACGCAGTCTCAAAGACAACCAATTCCACACATACCGTTGTAGCCACCGGGCAGGGCAAGTTGCAGCAACTCAGCATCAATTGCCAACTGAACATTCGTCTCAAGCAGAGCCAGGCGAACGAGATGCGGGCGCCCATTGTTCAAGGATGTCAAGCCCTGTAGCCAAATGATTGTGGGTAAGGGAGGGGCGGGTAAGATGTAAATCGAGTCAGCTCGGCATCGACTCCAAGAGATCAAGGAAGCAGACAGACGGTTTGACCGACGACAGACCACTAAACGCCGCAGACCTCCGCCCAGATCAAAATCCAGCTCCAAATGACCCTTTTTCAGGCGTAGCTGCAAGCGATCCCCTTGAGTGGAATAAACATCCAAAAGGATGGCATCTAAGTCCAGAAACATGCACGTGAATGGCGAGGCAAGGGAAAAGTTGAGCAAGGACCACCAGCAAGTTGCGTACCAGCATCAAAAGTCGACAACGTGAAGCTAGCGCTCCCGTTGTGCTGAAGTACGGCGCTGTTCTGAAGCATCACGACCTACAGATCGATTGCAGATTTGATTAGGCGTGGTCAGGCACTATGCTGTCCCAAAAAACATTCCATTTCTGAAAAGCAGTTATGCCTGGCCACGCTGACCGTGAGATTTTCTGCTTGACTCCCATCGTAGTATGTGCCATCTGTGGAGGGTGCGTGCGGCGACATGAGCACACACTGTGTGGACGGCTGGCGAGCTCCGAACCCATGTTGCTTCACATCGCAGCACGGGACCAAGACTCACCAGCAATGGCGGCCAGAGTTTGGGAGGTCGTGGCCGCGGGTGCCGCCAATGCCGCGCTCAAACTCGCATCGGCATTGGAAAGCCTGGCCCACGGAAAAGATTCGGGTTGGTCACGTGAGCGTCACTTCCGATCGGAGGCACCAGCGAGCAGAACAGCCGGCGTTGAGTCCAACCACGTCATGAAGCCAGAGCACTGACCGGAGGGCGGGGAGCTGCTCAAACAAGGGCGTATTTTGAACATGTACGGCGGCATAGAGGGCCGGGCCGGCCAAGCTGCAGGCAATGAGGCGCGACACGGCTATCAGAAAAACACAGATGCAGCACGGGCCGTCGTGTGCGGGTGTCAGTGGGGTGAAACGTACGTTAGGGTGGCGTTGGGGCTCGTCAGATCAAAGAGGTGGTACCCAGATGTTGGCGCTGTGGCCCAGGTGGCAACGCCGTCCGCGATCACCTGAAGAGCGGCAGGGGCGATGCGAATGGCAAGGGATAGCCATTTGTCCGGCGCAGGCAGCGGGTTGTCCACGCGCAGGACCTGACCACCACCCAGATGCACGAGCACCACCAAGGCGTGGGCTTGCCAAACCACCTCAAGAGCATCTTCTCCGGGGTCGTTCGCGCCCAGCCGAGCCAAAGTGAGGGGCACGGCGGGCGGCGTGGCACTGGGAAGCCGTAAACGCAGGGTGGTCAGCAAATTAGAAGAAAGCTCCCACGCATCCAATGCAAAGATCTCCTTTTCATCATTCGTGAACAAGTCTGCAGGCATGATGGAGAGGAAAAAAAGGGTCAAGGACAGCCATTTTGAGGGAGTCGTGCAGCTGCTGCAGCGGGGAGGATCGAGCCGCTAGGAAGTTGAAGGCGTTTTTGCGCGGTCATGGACAAACCGAGCTGAGCCAGGGCGCAAGTGGGGCCGAAAAAGTCGGAAGTGCAACGACAAGCGGGGCCCGATGCTGCGGCAGATAAGCGATGACACATGGTCAATGAGCTCCCGAAGCGTAAGATGTGACACCAGGTAGCTAATTCTCAGTCATTATAAAGAGCCAGAGACTTACGCGTGCAGACAGGGGTCCCGTGAGAAGAACAGGTGGTCTTCTCCAGCTGACAGGGTGGGGCGCTGGCATCACAGTGCCCAGACCAATGCGAGAGGAGTGTGTTGTTGACAGCCAACGCATCTGCCGAGGACAGGTTTGATGTATTTATTGTGAGGGGGGTGAGTGAGTGCTGGCAATGAATGTTGGGTGGGAGAAGATGGCTGCTGTCAGGGTCGACGGACCAATGCCGTCGATGGTCGCTTCAAACAAGCAGCCTTCAAAGGGATCGTGGTGTGCCTATTCGAACCGCCCGTGCACCATCGGTCGCTTGAGCTGCTGCGACACGTGTGTGTGGGGCCTCAAGGCCAAGCGATCTGGGAGACGATTTGGCAACCAAGCGCATTTACCACGGGACCACCCCGAACGGCTGGTTGAAAGGCGGATGTGATGGCAGCCAGGGCGATGCGCCCTCCACTGCGGAGGCCGAGCCCTTGCTGAGAAAGCTGCGCGGGATGTTTGGACAAGGTGAGGCCTGGTGCCATGAGAAGGAACTATTTGGCCGCCATGACGAGCCAGTCTGTAGAACCTGAGGCCAGAGGATGCGAGACTGAGGGGAAAAGACGGAACATGGGGACAAACAAACCTGAGTGGTAGCAAGGCACTCTTCCTCGCCCTGATCCACGGTCATCCACAGAGCTCGACCTTGGCGGATCAGGCGCTGGCAAAGTGGAGTGGGTGGGGGCGGAGAGAAAGTAACGTGACGTGACGTGACGTGAGGAGGGGTATAGCGAGCATGGTGGGAGATACAAGGGCAAGGACGTGGGCGGCACTGTTGCAGCTGCGACTGACCAAAGTGTGGGGTTGGCCGTCGTTGACGGCACGCTGACAGGCAGCAACGGTTTGCTGGTGCCCTGTGGACAAGGACGGGGTCAGGAGGCGGTTGGATGGCGGTGGCGGGGAAGGATGCTGCGTGCTAATCCAGTGATGTTTGTGACGTACCAAGAACAAAAGTGGCGCGCGGTCGGCCTTGGATGAGGTCAATGATTAGGCCATCGACCTCGGCACCAGCCGTCATCACTTCTGGCTCGCTGCGGCGCGGATTGCGTGAGCCAGCAAACATGCATGTGTAAACGCATGGGCAGGCAGTGGTGGGTGCACTGAAAGATGAACGACCCAGGTCAGAAACTTGGGTGGGGGTCCTCCAAATTTGGCGCATCGTTGCGTACATGTGAAGGAGGATGGCGCGGGGCTGTACAGTCTGAAGCCCGAGAATAACTTCGTTTTGAAGCTCGCCCAGCTCGAGTTCAACGACATGCTGATCGGCTTGGCCTAATCAAAGCACACAAACCGTGGAGATGAGATGAGATGGGTCGCAAGGTGGGGATGAAGCCCGGCGCAGCGAGGAGGTGATCTTGACGAATCACACAGTTGGGCTTGTGATGGAGTGGCGAGAGCGTACGCACCGTCGAAGCGCAAGCCCGTTTGCGTGTAAACGAGGGACGGGGCCGTGCTCAGGCAGAGCCAGAGGGCCAGCTTGAGGATGGATTGGGACGGGCGCATGACACTGGGAGCAGGATCCTGCGGGGCCTTGCCCCTTGACAAGGAGAGTCGGGGGAGAGGAGGGCCCTCGTCTTCTGTGGTAGATTGGGTGGTCCGATGCGTGCAAGCGAGGGCCGGGCGGGCCGGCAAGCAAAGGGGGGGTACGCAGCTGGCACGGTGACACAGAGGTGGCCGTTATCTCTCCTTATCAAAGTGAAGACATCAGCATAGTAGGCTGTTACTTCCTGCCTGGCGTTGACCAAGCGCTGAAAAGCGAGCTCTGTGTGTGTGTGTGTGTGTCGTGTGTGAGAAAGTGTGTGGACCCGGTGTGCATGCAGGCATGCATGTTCCGAGCCCTCGAGTCTCGCTGCATACAAGGAGACTTGCGAAGACTCTCGAGGACTGGCGATGTTGCAATCGATCCGTTTCAAAGTGTAGCCAAAAATACAGTTTCTCGCTAATGACTCAAAACCCATGAGACCCACACTTGAGGTACTGGCGTTGCTCGAGAACATGATGACCTCAGGCTGGACACTGTTGCACAATCAACTCTGCCTCCAGAAACTGTTTCTTGATTTTTTTTGTTTGTTTGTTTGTTGTTGTTAAGATGATGCAGATGTTTTATTCGAGTGAACTCCGGCGTTTGTTCGTGCGCA